>NW_024618388.1:0-3946 GCF_008729295.1 Plectropomus leopardus | reverse complement strand
TATGTGTTTTACCTGTGGCTCCTGTCAGCGGGTCGCTGCGCCTCCTCTACCCGGCGCTCCGCTGCCTGATCTCGGCTTCTCCCGCGGCGGCTCCCGCTCTCTGCGGGACTGTGCTCCTTGTCTCGTGTGTCTCTCGGTGTCTCGTTATCCCGGGTTGTTGTGGATCCGAGCCGCGTGCCGAGATCCGGGGCCCGGTGGCATCTTACTATCAGACCGGCTGGTGGAGCGCGTGCAGCGGGAGGAGCGCCTTCATCATCTTTATCATCATTATCAGCATCAGCCGGTGCTCCGCAGCTGTCACCGGGACATGTCTCCACTCTGCGGACTCAAGACAAGACTGTCCTCCTGTCCCGCGTGCAGCTCTCCTCTGTCGACCAGGTGTGTCTGCAGCGCGCGCTCCTTCTGCTCGTCTGTCCTCGTGCGCCTCTTCCTCTCCCCACGCGCGCTACTCAACCTGATCGCGGAAATAAAAGGAGGAGGGAAATGCGCGCGTGTGTGTGCAGAGAGACAGCCACCGTGCACGCGCAGAGACATGAAGAGTCGGTGTGACGGAGGAGCGCTCAGAGGGAGCGCCGATCCACATTTTCTTGAAAAATTATTTGTGATTTCTTTTTTATTTAACAAGGATTTCTTTATTTTCAAAAACGTGTGATTTTCTTTTTCTTTCAACCTTTTGGCTTTTTTTTCTTTGAACTTGTGGGTGATTTTTTCTTTCTGTTAACGTTTTTGGTGTTTTAGTTTTTTAAATGGGGATTTTATTTTTTTATAATAAAGATATAGATATAGAAAATAGATTTTTTAAAACTATTTTTGTTGATTTTTTAAAAAACTGTTGACATTTTCTTCCTAAGATTTTTTGGGGGTATTATTCTTCAACCTTTTTTAAAGGATTTTTTAAATTACATTATTTTTTCTTTAAAATTTTTTTTTCTTCAAACTTTTTTTAGTGATTAAAAAAAATCAAACTTTTTAGATTCCAGAGCAGATTTTGGAAGTTTGGAGCTTTTTTTTTTTCTAGAGTCCAGAAATCTTAAAAGACGCGAAAGAACGAATAAAAACGTGAAACAACACAGAAGAAAACTATTCAGCAGCTGAGGAGTCAAAAGTTCAGCATTCAAACTGTCCCGTCGATGTGAACGCAGAGTCCCGCCCTTATTTGTTCATCTGCTCTGATATCAAATCACTGTGTGTGTGTGTGTGTGTGTTTCTGTTTTTTAAACCTTTATTTATTCAGCGTTTCAGGAGCGACTCTGTTTGTTCTGCAGGTCACTGCAGAGTTTTCTCACAGCCGCTAACTCTACAGATCCAGACCTGCACGCTCTGCTGTGGAACGTCTCCCAGAACCTCCGGAGAACATTCAACGACCTCCGGAGAACCTTCAACGACCTCCAGAGAACCTTCAACGACCTCCAGAGAACCTTCAACGACCTCCGGAGAACCTTCAACGACCTCCGGAGAACATTCAACGACCTTCAGAGAACATTCAACGACCTTCAGAGAACATTCAACGACCCAGGGAGAACATTCAATGTCCTCAAACCTCATCGGACCCCAGTAAGTTCCCCCCAAGGGCCCCTGGAAAACCTCAAGGCCTCCCAGAACCTGAAGACTCACAGAAATTTCCACATAGAACCATGGAGACGACTCAAGAACCCCTGAAATCTTCAAGAACCTCCAATACCTTCAAAATAAAGACAGAATAAAAAATAAAGTCAGAAATAATCATTAGAAAATAAAAACAGAAACAAAAAATAGAGACAAATAGAAAAATAAAGACTGAAACAGGAAAATAAAGACAGAAATAAAAACAGCTGGTTCATTTAACTGAGTGAATCAGATACAGCGTGTGAGCGACAGGTGCTTTAACGTGATGAGAGATGGAAGAGAAACCACACACACACACACGCACGCACGCCGCACGCACGCCGCACACACACACACACACACATTCTTCACCCTCACGCCGGCCAACAACAACAGCAGGTGTGAGCCGCTGCGACACACAACGATTTTTTGGCTCGACCTCTAATGACACGCACGAAGGGGTCAAAGGTCAGATGGCGTCGTGGTAAACTGTGTGTTTTCGGAGACTCTGGAGACATCGAGCACAGCGAGCGAAAACCATTAAACGTCCGTCATTAACTCGCCGTGTTCAGTCTGTGTTCAGTCAGTCAGCAAGAACCCTCAGGAACTTCTTTAAAGGAAAATAATTCTCCCCACATTCTGAAAAATCGAAAAAAGAAAGAAAACTTCAAAAGTATTGAATTTTACAGGAAAAAACAGAACTCCCCAAATTTCAGAAAATCACAATCGTCAAAATAAATAAATAAATCACTAAAAATCTGAAAAGAAAAAAAAAATCAGACATTTTAAAACACAAAAAATCACCAAAAATAAATACAGAAAAAATAAAGAAATGTGAATATAATTATTTTAAAGAAAATATGCCCTCTGAAAGCTTGTTTTCATTAAAAATCACCAAACAATTTAAAGATGAAAAAACACAGTTGAACACAGCAAGTGAAAACCCTTAAACGTGTACGTCATTAACTCGCTGTGTTTTCAGTCTCTGTTCTGTGCCGACTGCCCGCAGCTGCTTCCGCCCGCCGGCGACTCTTGTCCCGCTTTCACTCGCCGTCGTAAATAAACACCTCGTGTCCCGCTTCCCTAAACTTTGGAGGCCAAACCTCAGCAGCAGTGATCAAAGCTGCTGATGTGCTGCGGCTCCTCGGGGAACGACTCGCCGCTGCATCATCCTCATAATACGCAGATCTGTGTGGCTGCTCTGTCACAAACAGCTGCGGGCCGTCCCAGAACAAACCGCCGATGTGTTCTCGGAGATCTGTGTCGGCACGGCGTGACGACACGGTTTACAGCAGCTCTTCTGCTGCTGAAAACATGCACAACTGACCCGAAGCCCCCAAACTTTCCTAAACTCTCCTTAAGACCCATCAGAACCCTCAAGAACCCCTCAAATCTGAGCAAGAACCTTTATAAAATTCTCTCAAATTTCCCCAAAAACTTCTGAATCTTCAAAATTAACCCCTTAGTTGAATGCAGTCTGAATGTAACTCTTTAGTTTCCACAGTGTATTTTAGTCTTATTGTAGGAGCTGAGCTGCAAATGCAATGATTACACTCAAATACACAATCTGGACTACATTTAGGACACATGCATCAACACACACACAATTATCACAACAGGAAGGATGAAAAGTGTGTAGTTTACGTACTTAACATAAAGTTTATAAAGTTATGTACTTTAATGTTAAGTTACGTAGGTTAAGGAAAAGAAATATGGTTAGCTTAATTTGAGAAAAAGCGTTATGGTGGGCTTCATCACTTTACGGACTTAAGTTAAAGTTACTTTGTAAAGTTCCATACTTAACGTAGAGTTCCATACTTAACGTAGAGTTCCATACTTAACGTAGAGTTCCATACTTAACGTAGAGTTCCATACTTAACGTAACTAAATGTTACTCCGTTAAGTTCCGTAGGTTAAGGAAAAGAACGTTGATGTTTTGGCGTTGTCATGTTAGGCACTTACAATAAAGTTGGTAATGATGAAGGAGATGAGGACTGACGGTGACCTCCAGCTGTCTGCTGGTCTGATTTTGGTTTTTGGTGGTTTCGTCCACAAACACCACGGTCTGAAGTGAATCTCAGTTTTCTGTCTGATGGTAAAATTGAATATTTTTGGCTTTAGTCTCATGCTGCTCAACAAAAGGTTTCGTGTGGCCAATAAAGACGAAAATAAAAGTTAGAATGTGGTCTGAAGACGACAGGCGGATCACAGACGGAGCTCTGACACAACCTCAAACTGAACCCAGCAATGACCTGATCTGTAGCACCGCCCAGAGGACACACGCACAACCTGCACCCGCACTGCTCAGAGCACCCAGACTCAGACCCAGACCCAGACCTACACCTACACCTACACCTACACC
>NW_024618387.1:0-3114 GCF_008729295.1 Plectropomus leopardus | reverse complement strand
CAAGTTATGACATGTAAGTTAATGTAATGAGACACTTTTTACCTTTGAAACATTAATACACACCTCGCTGTCTTTGGCTGGGTGTCGTATGATGAGATTAAATTTATCATAAGAAAAGCTTTAGATGTCTTCAAGGTGGACAACACAGGATGTCCATCCCAAATCTGAATTGACATAAAAAAGATAACTAAATCAGATACTTTATAAAGTTAGCACATCATTTCAGTCGTAGAACTGAACTTTTACAACATTTTAGATTACATCAAGTTGATAAAGTTTTTGGTTAATTCCATAATATTGCATTTGAAGAGTATGAAACTACAAAGGTTCTTGTTACACTTGAGATGTCTCCTGATAAAGTCAACCTCTAAACCTATGACCACATATCTCCTCTGTGTGTTTTAATAAAGTCTGCTTGGAAGATACCATGACCGTATACTATAAATAGCCACAAATCAGGTTGAAAATTATTTGGGGACAAAACTTCATGCATGTATTTGTAATTTTAAACGGACACGTGTAAAAATACATACTCTAATACAATGTATACAGAAAAGAAATGCATAGAAGTGTTAATGGAAAACAGAATTGTGATGTTAAAGACTTGTTACTTTGCCTCTATCAAATCATACATTGTAGAGAACATGTTTACATAAAAAGTACAACTAGAATTATGGTCTTGTGGTTGTATGCTTCCATCAGCCAGTCAAGTTGCACTTAAAGTTTGTTTTTTCTGCAGCACAGAAATCTATACAATCAGGACAAGGTGGACACCCAAAATAAGTGTCACCAATTCAGTATCTGAACAAATGTCTCCCCCTTTGTTACTGAGTTATAATGTTGAGTAATGGTCAGAAGTGTTGGTGCAAAACATAATGATGTCACAGTGAGGCTGACCTTTGACTGTTTTGATATGAAATAGCATCACTTTGTCATTGAAATGTTGTCATAAATAGTATATGAATTCTTAATTTTGGACAAAAACATGTTTGTTTGTTTTTAGGTCACAGTGACATATGACCACCAAAATCTAATCAGTCCATCCTGGAGGCCAAGTAAATGTTTGTGCCAAATTTGAGAAAAAGAAAATCTCTTGAGCTGTTCAAGGTCACATTGACCTTTACCTTTGACCACCAAAATCTAATCAATTTATCATTCACTCCAAGTGGACATTGGTGCCAAATTCGAAGAATTTCCTTCAATATGTTTTCGAGACATTGCATTCCTGAAAATGAGACAAATACAAGGTCACGTTGACATTGACCTTTGACCACCAAAATCTAATGCGAGTCTAAGTTAAAGTTTGTGCTAAATTAAATTTTTTTAAAAAAAAAATGTAAAAAAACCCCTTTGCTGTTGTTGAGATATCAAACTTACAAGAATGAAATAAAAGAGGTCACAGTGACCTTGACTTGTGACCACCAAAATTAATCAGTCCAAGTCGACGTTGGTGCCAAATCTGAAGAAATTTCCTCAATATGTTCTTGCGATATTGCATTCACAATAATAAGACGGACAGACAGACAACCCAAAATCATAATGCCTCCAGCCTCATCTATCACCATGCAGAGCCATAAAAACATGTTAAAATGGGGGAATGCGCATCGTATCATAAACTGCATTTATGTGCTTATCATACAGATCATTTATAGTAGAGTGATCTAATGATATTCCAAATACTTAATGGAATTTAGGTCATGCTATATGGGTATAACATATGGTGGATATTATGCAGCCAAAGACTGTAAGTATAAATTGACATGACAAATGGTTCGAAATACTAAACACATGTTCAGATTTGGGTCAACAATGATTCCTACTGTCTGTTTATCCTTCTGTCGTTGTGAATTACCATGTGCCAAGATGGAGGAAAACAGCACCATGTGAGATGTAGTGTTTTGTGTCGGTATTCAGAGCGTTAAAAAGATAAACAGCATGTGATGATGGTAAAAACAAATCCCTAGGTGTATTCTGATCAAGCATCTCCTTATATCAATAGATTTCCATGAAGTGAAAAAAAAGCTTCCTTAAGGTGTTTTCCCACACAGTAGAATAATGTGTGTCAAGGATCAGGCCTTTAACTGTTGTAACGAATCTTCCTGCCCTCAACGTTGGAAATGAAGAGCTGGCTCCAGTTGCTCGGAGGGGAAAAAGGTCAGCCTTCCACGTGATTAATGGCCTACATCAGAGTAATCAATAAATGTAAATCAAATGTGTAAAACTCCTGCGGGGTGTCAGATTGTTCACTGCTGCGGTAGTGTTGGAACGCCATTGAACTGCACGTGGACGCACTGCCACTCCTGATATATCCATTTTTATTTAGAGCAGAGCTAAAGCTGTTGGTGGGTGGGAGGGGGCGGGAGGGGGCGGAGAGCAGCGATGGGGCTGCTTCTAGGAAAACGCTGAAGCTCAGAGGGCCTTTGTGCTAGACTCACTGTTGTTGGGCCACAGTTGAAAGAAAAAAAAAGATATTTTCATAACTGTTTAGGAAAATAAATAATTGCATTGCAGGACAGATTGGTTTGCACAATTTTGTTCCAAATCATTATCTCGCTGGAAGTCATGGAAATCTTTAAAATCTGCAAATTGGTTTGCTTTTGCGCCAGCTGGAACGACTGGGCTTCAGCTGACGGATGCAATTGGTAAAACTGAGAAGGACAACATCCACAAATAGACTAATGAACGTGTCTGCTGCCTGAAACTGGACTGTAATCCAGCTTCAGAAAGTGCCAAACGGCTGAAATGGTTCTGTGTAAAGCTGTAGCATTTATACTAAAGGTGTCTGTTTAGCAGAGCCAGCTCATGCCTTTCTGGGGCCCTAGGCAACATCTCTCTGGTGCCCCATGGCATAAGCTATATGAAATTTTTAAAGTGGTATTATTTTTATTATTAACCAGAAAAAAACATTAACAAAAGAAAAGCAATACTACCCAAAGAAAGTAAAAAAATATAACTAGTAACTGCTGGGTCAGGTTAACCCACTAGCCACTGCCTGATACAATGAATCGGTTGAACAAATTAACAAATCGGTTTAATTTCTTGCAACTATTTAGAGTTACATGAAAATTACCTGACAATAGAAAAAAGAAAAAAAGAACCCCCCACACACCAACC
>NW_024618386.1:0-2803 GCF_008729295.1 Plectropomus leopardus | reverse complement strand
TGTGTGTGTGTGTGTGTGTGTGTGTGTGTGTGTGTGTGTGTGTGTAGACCTTGTAAGTAGCAACCAGTGTAGGAATCTCTACCAACCACCTCTCTCTTCCTCCCTCTCCCTCATCCCTGTGGGTGACACTATGACATCCACCAGTGAAGCAGGGAGGGAGTGTGAATGGGTTGAAAGCAACAAGGTCAGTCACATCATGTCCAGAGAATATCTCCCCCTCCGAGCAGACAGCACACACTTTTAATAATTACGCGGCAAGTTTCCTCACTGCAGCCCAGTTCAAACATTCAGAGGTAAATGGGACATACATGGGGAATTGGCAAGTAGTGTGAATAATAATGACATTTTTGCAGAGCCTGATTGGAGCTATAAGGAATTACGGTAAAATCCGGTGTTTTGCAAAATGATTCCAACAAGATTCACTGAAGGATTTTGTTGTTTTATGCTCTAAAAGAAAAGCAACTCCCTCTATTTTTTCAATTTATCACACGCTTTACGGAGTGCTGAAGATGCAAAAAGAGGCTGATGCAGTCATCATCAATTTAAAATCCTCTCCTTGTGGAGCTGCATCACTGCTTTAACTAAGGACTTTTTTTTAAATGTCTTTATTACAACATTAAAAAATTCTGTCCTGTAGTGCTCACAAGATGGCTGAAATGACCTGACAGAAAGTAATTTGATTTAATATAAGTCATATTATGACTTATGCTGCCAATAAAAACACTTTAGTTATGTAAAGTATTAGCATCATTTTGCCCCACACAATCATGTCCATTGAAAACAGAGTAATATCATATCTGTGTTTTTAGTCATGCACCATCAAGTTAACAGCATTACTTCCAACACACCAGCAGATGGTGCTCATTCACTTGCTCTCGCAAAGGCTGAATATCCTCAGAGGCCAACAGCAGAGTATTAATTCCACATTTGTAACAGAATGACCAAAGGACTAATCAATGACTGATTTATTCATGGTGTTGCACTGAGAAAATGTATAAGATTAAAGACCTTTTACACAAATAGTGAGTGGAATGGGAGACAAAGAGTAGTTTCCAATGCAGGCAAAATGTATACAAAGCATTATTTTAATTGTTCATTGATATGTCGAGCTTCAAGCTCTAAAAAGGTCCCTTCCATCTACTTTATTCAGACATACTACACAGAGTGCTGTGCATAGAAGTATTCACCTGTGGTCTTAAGTAAAGCCTGTTCCATTAAGGTCCAGTGAGTAAGATTTATGGGGATTTTGTGACATCTAGTGGTGAGGATTTCACATTGCAACCAGCTGAAAGCTGAAATTTCTCCTGGTTAGAATTCCTTCACGTCATTGTTTTGGGGGTTTTTACCTGAAGCCGAATTATCCACAGAGGCCCCTTCTTGCCAACACAAACTGACATGGTGGTTTGAACCAGTAAAGACACAGAGTACAGCAGTGTCACGTAAAAAAACAATGTTTTTTTCCAATGCTCTTGTTGCAGAGGGGCTGCTCTGATGGCCGATGCAAACATGTGATTAACCCTGTCTAGAGCCAGTTTTTGGGGGTTTTTTTTCCGTTCTGAGCTATGGTAGAAAGATTGTGGTGATACATGATCTCCATAGACAAGGCCCCACTCCCTATGTACATACAGATGCGGACATATTTGTCCCTTCCATGAAAATAGAAGATCCCACAATTTTCTCTGAAATAACTTGACACTGACAAAAGTAATTGGCATCCATTACTGCTAATTCCATATTTAATAAAAATAGACATTTATTTAAATACTTTACTCTGTGACATACCAAAGGAACACAGATATACGTGAGACAAATGCTTTTAACTCGATCAGTTTTCAGGAGGAATGAAACATTGTTTCAATGAGTTGTAAGGGTACCAACAAATATGTCCACATCTGTATAAACGGCTCATTCTAATGTACTAAAAACACAATGGTTCTTATTTTTAGGTGATTATACACTAGAGAATATATATACTTTTTTTAGGCAAGGCAAGGCAAAGCAAGGTAGCTGTATTTGTATAGCACATTTCATAAAACAGGACAATCCAAAGTGTTTTACAGAGCAGGAAAATATAAAACATAACAAAGAAAACAGATTTGCAACAAAAGAATAAAGAAATAAGATAAGACAGGTAAAATGAATTACTAAATGATTTACGATTTCTAAATAAAAATCATAAAAAAATAGCAAAAGTGTGGACCAGAGGTGCAAAGATGAAAAGATTATTTAAAATGATTAAAAATTAAGTTTAAAAATAAGTTTGCATTACCCAGTGGAGTAGGCAGTGTAAAAAAAGAACATTTTTAGGTTTTACTGAAAAGTGGTCAGAGTCCGAGCTTGTCTAACATCTTCTGGGAGGTTATTCCAAGTTTTTACTGCACAATAACAAAACTATTGTATTATACTATTCCAATACTGGCAATAAACCCCACGAAATCCTACACACTGGACCTTTAAAACACACTGAAATTGTCAAATAAGTATTTTCATCTTGTCATTTCATTTTATATGTAAGACCACATAAGAAGGTTGTGTATCTGTGTGTGTGTGTATGACCACATTTAAAGATATGATTGATGATACCTCCTATGTTCAAAAAGGCTCCATATCAAGATGAGAGAAGAAATAACTATATTAGTGGTCAAAGACAGGAAACTGCTGTCACTCACAAAAACCACAATGGTGATTTTGAATCCCACCACATGAATGAAGCTCTGAGGCTACTACTCTTCAAGTGTCTCATATATGCTAATATCCCACAGAGGCAGTAATATTATAGCTCTCTGTGGTGTTGGGTAGCAGA
>NW_024618385.1:0-1006 GCF_008729295.1 Plectropomus leopardus | reverse complement strand
TGTGTGTGTGTGTGTGTGTGTGTGTGTGTGTGTGTGTGTGTGTGTGTATTATCACACTTCATCTCATGTTTGGGTTTCAGTAGGTTACACACGGCTGCTGAGAGGGGGCTGTATGATTACCATTCATAGTGCTACAATGAGCTCATCTGATTTCATCGCACACACCCATAAACACACATGCAAATGCATGCACGCACCATGCACTTAATTGAAAGTAGACACAGGCAATGCATGCACACACACTTACATAAACACAGATGCACAGACCACAAAGCTGCTGTAATAACACAAACAATGTGAGGTCAGTCATACTTTTGTTATTGTTTATGTACGAGCTTTTCCATGACCTCAGTTAGAGTTGAGCTAACTACTGTTTTGGTGTTGAATACAGGCTCTGTTGAACATCCTGAAGTCTACATCTTCCTACCCTCTTCTGACTGTTGTAGATATTATGTACAGGATTCTCCATATTTGTCTTAGAGTCTGCAAGTGTCATGTCCTTCTTATTCATGCACACATCATTAATTAGACAACTGATGGACAATAATTAAAGTTGTTTTTTTATTTCCTTTTTTTGCATTACTAAATGATAATTAACAATACTAATAATAATCACAATAATAATAATAATAATAATAATGATAACAATATCTCATCCAAACACACATTGTAACTCCTCTGCTTTACTGTTGCCTACTTGTAATGACAGTGTGGTTTAACTGCTGCACTGACGCACTTAGGATTAGAGAATTAGCTTCCTGCCTAAATGTGAAAATGTAAATTCACTGACCAAAATCAGGTCCAATAATAGCTGCTATAATTAACTTGCAAATTAATTTCATTTTAATTAATCTTAATGTAACATTTTCTCAAATTTAATAACATTCATTTGCAGGAACATTTAACTGCATGTTTCAGACTTATTTAAATATTTAAGGGTGGCTCTGCAGATTTTACATGTAAAGGTCATTTAGGAGTGGTACTCAGCCTGTTGTGTAATGACTTC
>NW_024618384.1:0-1832 GCF_008729295.1 Plectropomus leopardus | reverse complement strand
TTTTTTTTTTTTTTTTACCCCAAACGATGTGAGTGAGGCATTTTTTAGTATAATGGTTCATCTTTGGAGCACACTTTTAATTCCTCTAATCATCTCTCTTCCTTGTTTTCTGCAGTTGCCATCAACTTGATAGTACAGCACATCCAAGACATTCTGAACGGCGGACTAAGCAAGCGCCACAACGGCTGCACGAACGGCCACAGTACTCCACGTCAGCGGCGGACCTCCGAGTCCAGCAGCAGGCCTCATTGACCTCGTCACACCTCTCTTCACAGGCCGGAGAGGGGTGTGGGGGTTGCGCTGTAAATAATGCCTCTTGGCATCACTGTATTTAAGAGAAAGAAAAAAAAAAGAGATGCAAAAAGAATTGAAATGCCTTTTATTATTATGACTACTCTTGTTATTAGTTACTTTTATCGTAATTGTTGAAGTTGGGATTTCGATTTATTTTTTTGTCAGGAGGGTAAAAGAGATGCTCTTGTTATTCTTGTGATGAGACCATGGGTTAAAACTGACCCCATGCATTTTCCTCCCAGATTGCATTTTGTTTTTTTTTTATGTATCCCCTGCTGCTCCATGAAAAATCATACCGCTAATGAATAAAAGAGGGGAACCCTTTTTCCTTTTTTTTTTGTAATGTCTGATAAAACTTGAACCCCTAATGGCCGGGGGAGTCTGATAAATGTTTGGGTGGGTTCCCGACAACAAGGATGTGCATTAGAAGAAACCAGGATTGCACTCTGTGTTTGTACTGACAATCTTGGGAGTGTTTCCCGCCTTTTTTTCAGTGTTGCAGTTCCATCATTTTATTGTTTAGTGTAATGTGTTACACTATAGAGCTCTGTGTACTACAAAGAGTCCACCACACTGACTCTGTATAATGTCACCTGCAGCAGTAACACACTACATGATTTTTCAGTACAGATTATCAGGTGCAGAAAAATGCGGCATTTGACCAATGAAGCCAAAGGCTGCAAGGTTAAGCTGACTACTGTATTAAATACCCAGGTTAGTGTTGTAGGTGTTGTTACACTTTTGGGATGCATTTTCCCTCCAATCACAATACTGATGGTATAATGAGTATCCCAATCAGACCTCATTAATATAAAACACTCCTCTTGTGAATGAGTATGACTTAATTACCCATAAAATGGTTATTTAAAGTTGGATATATGATTCACTTATATTCCCCATTATAGTTAGTTTATCTAGCATTCACGTGGCAGATTCAGCCCTGTTAACTAAGACAAAGATATGTCAGGTAAACTCTCAGGTTGGTGATAACAGTCTGGATTAAAATGCTAGAAAAAAGGTGTGATAAAGAGTTCAATGCCACAGCAATATTAGTTTTCCCAGGTATGTGGCCATTAACCACCAAGACCCACCACATTGCCTCTGCAAAGTTGCCTCAGGTTAACGTGTACAGTTAAATATCCGCAGTCGAAGCAGGTTTCCATTCTTTAACTTAAAGTTATAATGAATAAAAAACAAACAATTGCGTCGATTTTGTATTCCACGTGCTGTATTTGTTGTGTATAGTGCAATTGAATTACTGATTTGTACCATGAGATTTGTACTGTATGGCTGTTTAACTTTAATTTTCTTAGCTGTCAATAAACTGATGCAGCCGAGTGTTCCTGTCTGAAGAGTGTGGTTATTTGATTGTTTATTTAAATGCTTTGATAAATGTATTATCAGTGTATATGTGAACAAAGACGTGGCGAGCTTCTCCCTGCATTGCTGTTGCATTGTGCATTAAGAAGTAGGTCAGTCAGGTTGCTTTTTATTTTGTCCACGTGAGGGCGTAATTGTTATGAGTTATGCTCCCTTCA
>NW_024618383.1:0-1055 GCF_008729295.1 Plectropomus leopardus | reverse complement strand
GAGTTGCTATGGCGATGGCGGCACATGTAGATGCAGCAGCCAGTAGCTCCTCAAATGCTACTTTTTTACTATATGTTTTTATTTTTTCATGCCATGGCGCCTTCTGCCGAATCACAATGTTCCTACGATAGAGAAGCACTTATCAACATCGGGAAAAGTTGTGTGGAGTTTGGACTGAATGCCGCAGACCATGAGAGGATCCCCACCAATGGCATACGCTGAGCGGCCAGTCAGACCAGAGGGGAGAAACGAAACCAAAAGATGAAGAGAGGGAGGAGAGCCGACATCAGGGCGAGGCTCACTCAGCAACGAATCAGAGACTGCTCTGCACACATCTTTACAGAGACATGGTTAACCCCTAACGTCCTGGATCAAACTGTTGCACTGAATGGGACCTTGTTCAGAGCCGACAGGACACAAGACTCTGATGCAAATTCAAAAAATGCACTGCAGGATTTGAATGATGCCATTTGCAGCAACAAGCAACCGGATGAACTTTTCATAGCAGCCGCTGATTTTAATCAACTCATCCTTCAACTCCAGAGATGTGGCAGGATCAAGGTCAAATTTTTATTTAATTTTTAAAACTTTGTTTAAGAAATGATAAATAAATCTACCTTGCACCTTGAATCTTTGGTCTGAACACGACTCTTTTGTAAAGTGTATTTGTGGACTTACTGCAGTCGTAGAGCTTGTTGATCTTCAGAATGTCGTTTTCAGACATGCCGATCCTCTGGCCGATTTCCACCGAGGACATGAGGGGAGTGATGGTGTCTTCTGAATTCTTGGAGAAGGTCTTCGGCCCGTAATGCATGACAGAGGAGTAATCGTACGGGACTTCCAGGTTGTTTGTTTCACGCTTGTTGAAGTTCCTCTCATATCCATCCAGGACGTTCTCGAGGTTGATCCTAACGTAGACGTCGCGGTCACTTCGGCTCTGCTCGTGCCAGAAGTTGAGCACATGAATGAACTCGTGCTGAATGATGCCGTTATGAACGCATCTGTCATCGAGGGATATCTCCTGAGGTCCGTTGATTCGTCCAACGTAGGACCAA
>NW_024618382.1:0-1554 GCF_008729295.1 Plectropomus leopardus | reverse complement strand
TAGTGTGCATCATTTAAGATCTACTTTATTAAAACTGTCGTTTTCTTACCTACCAATTAAGTGTCTACTATCTATCCATCCATTCATCCACCCATTGGACAGAAAATCAACATTTGTTATGCTTGAAAAAGCAAATAAGCAAATGCAATGTCATCATACATAATGCTCAGAAAAAAACAGTTTTTTTTTCTGCACCCCTTTAATGAATGCAAAGGCGAGAGAGATTTGGTGACACCCATCTCAAATGTATGACAGCAATAATGTTACTGTAGGCTGCAAGCTTAAAAAAAACAATTATGTTTTGTGACGCTAGCTTGCATTACTCTATCATTACGCTATCTGTCTGACATTTTCTTCACCCACACTTGGACACAAATGAAGCCCTCCTGAGAGTCGGGCAAAGTGAATTCATCATTTCACATTTTCCTGAAAGCAACCCTCATTAGTTTAATAACAAACGTCACTAGCGAACTTGCTAGCAGTAAAGCTATTCTGACAACATTAGAGCTGCTGTTTAATGTAGGGACGAGAGGTGGTTAATATTTAAACCACCGTCACCCCAGCTGACCCGACAACTCTCCTCATTAATCTGCATACCACTTTAACCAGCTGCAGCCACACAGCTAGTTAACTATAACAGTTTAGCTTCATCCAAAATCCCAGAAAACGACAGTTAACGCTAGCGGTGCAAAAACAGCCGAGATAGCAGCTAAAATGTTTACGTTACCTCAAACATGTTGAGATGTGGTCGCCGGGTTTGAAGGATGTCATAAGAAAAGCAGGGTGAAGAGTGGATGAGGCTAAATTGTGGCGTTATTGTGGATGACAGCAGCCCGTCATGAACTAGCCCCACTGTCTCTGCTAGCTAACTGTTTTCTTTTTTTTCCTTTTTTTTTTTTTTTTTTGCAGCGGTTACCATCTGTGATGGCAGGTTAGCATACCGCCACCTGCCGGACAGCACAGGACACGCCATGTAAATACCGAATCCTTATTTTACAGAGTCAGAGTCAGAAATATTGTATTGATCCCTGATGACTTCTCTGTAATACATTTATGATTGATCATCGGGGGAAGTTGAGGTAACAATTAGTACAGTATTTAAAAATGTAAATATTTAAAACAAAGCAATATGCTGAGTATGTAAGTGTGTAAAAAAGTAAATGTAAGAAATACAGTAATAGACAATTAGCACTAATATGTGAATATTTAAATTATAATATGGATGATGTGCTTAGTGTGAAAAGTGTGTAAAATATAAACTGTGCCTAATGCTACAATGCCATGCATAAAAGTAGTATGTAAATTAAAACATAAATAAGTATGCAAAGCTACGAAAACGAATTTCAAGATGTGCATAAGTAAGAATAACAAAAAGAATATATGCAATATGTACAATGAATAACATGTTAGAACTGCACAGAGGAATGCTGAAGTTGAAATATTGCACCAAATATTGCAGTTAAGGCAGTGATAAAAATAATTATCGCACCTTAAAAATGTTATTGCACAAGTAATAAACAAATTGTGGAATTTTAAGTACACACACACACTCAC
>NW_024618380.1:0-6665 GCF_008729295.1 Plectropomus leopardus | reverse complement strand
ACTGCACAAGAAAAGAAAAACGGTTTTAAACCTCTTAAAGTGGAGTAACTTAGTTTGATTTCTTTTGATAAAATGGGAATAAATATAATAAGCAACTTGGAAAGAATTGCCCCGTAAATTGCAAAAAATAAAAAAATAAACTAAATTAACATTAAAACTGAATAAAATAATTCAAATAAAATAAAGCGGTCTTGGGTTCAATTCCAGCCTCGGCCCTTTGCTGCTTGTGTCACCCCCTCTCTCCCCCTTTCAAGCTTAAAACTGTCCTATTAAATAAAGGCAATAAAAAGCCCCCAAAAATAATATTAAAAAAAGAAAAAAAATGACACATTAATGACCTGAAACTTAGTTGTAGTGTATTAATAAAGAAAAACGTATATTTACAGTTCTTATAATAAATAAATATTACATAAAACCAAAATCCAATGGCATAAACATTTTTTTCTTGATTGGGATGATAATCCCTCTTTTTCAGGAGATTGGCTTCGGTGTAATAGGTTGTCTCATCCTGGTTTGGATCATTGCTGCCTGTTGTAGAAGAAAGGCGAGATGGTGCTGGTCCCAGCTGGAGCGGAGGAGCTCTCCTTACTACGAGACAGTTTATAAAGAACTTCTGGCTCAGCAAGTGAGATGCCATTTGCACGATGAGCTCACAAAATTAGCAACAAAAAGAGCAAAAGAAATCTGTACGCCACACCTTCAAGCTATTGGAAACTCACATGACGGTAGAGACGCAGTTTCAGAGGCCTGGCGGACAATTTCAGCCTCAGATTTCCACTTGAAGGAACCTGAGAGACAAGAGGATTTAATAGAGATATTTTTCAGGATAGATGACTCTGCTGAGCAGCAACATTCATGAGCTGTCTTTAAGTGGTTTGATGACATAATTATACATGATTTTCCTTATTATAAAAAATGATCAGTGTTAGTAAATTAATTTAAATCTCACACATTTTCTCACAGATCTACCTCAAACTGCTATAAAAAGACAAGTCATTGCAGTTTTTTTTATTATTATTGTTCCATGATGTTGTTATGATATGGGCATAGTCCTCTTCCCCAAGATGTTCATGTCCACCATCCTGATGTTTCTGCCAGTACCTAACAGGTCAACGAAAAGACAATAATGCCACCATTAACACTTTGAAACCTGCACTGACTTCACTTTTTTGTGCTGTTTTCAGGCACCTTACAGGAATATTTAAACCTTTGAACCTTGCAGTGGCTTGGTAAGAAATATTCCACAAACTTTGGATATTTTGATTTTTTATTTTAAAAAGCTAAGGGAGATTTTTAGGAAAAAAACATGGGGAAACTATATTTCTAATTGTTATAATCATGTATTTAAAAGTATGTTTTTTTAAAAATTATTTTTATTGTTATTGTAATTTTTAAGCACATTTTCCAGGTCATTTTTTTGTTTCATTTTTTTTCACAAATGTCTTTTTTCTTCTTTATTGCTCATTGCCTTCTGCCCATGTTTCTGAAAGAAAACATGGGAAGAAGACAATAAGCAACCATGCATGTCACAGGACTTGAAGCTGTAATTTGTAACAATTATAAAAATAACTTTTTTGTCATGCCAAGACCATCTGTGGAAAAAAAATCCACTGCCTCCTTATAGTGCTTCAATACCGAAAATAAATAAAACAACCCATCAGAGCTGAGGAGTCTCAAACACAGCTGTCAAACACATCAATCATTTCTCATGAGCTGCAGTTAAAATGAGAATGTTTGTGACCCTGCAGACATGTTAGACACAATAGAGACAAAACGAGGTACCGCCAACTGGCCTAATTTAGATCATTAATGCAAAATATACATAAACTAGTATGTTCTAATGTGTTATCATAGATTAGGCTGCCCAGCAATATGTAAAGTAATTAGTCCAAAATTCACCAGCAGCAACAATAATATGAATAATTATAACCCAATAACATAATAACAGAGCTAGTTTTAAATAATGGACTTCTACTAACAGTGTTTTTACAGTTTAGTACTCCTATTTTCACTCGAGTAATTATATGTATTAGATTGTATATCTGAGGTTGTCAGTGGATCACTGCCTCCTGCCTGCAGATGGCAGACAGAGGCCTGATGAAAAGGGCCATTGCACCATCTGTTGGTGATTCTGGGTAAAACACATTTCACCAAAGTGCCACAGTTGTTTGATTGCATCATATACTGTATATATTATGTAAATTCCAAACCAATCCGAGCATGAGTTTATAAGGGGTGGAGTTGGAGAGCAAAAACTGTTGGTTTTTTTTTTTTGCATATTTCTTCCCTACTGCTGTCCTTATCTTAAACAATACTCCTACAACAATACTTACTTTAAATTCAGTATCATGTTTATGTTAACTGTTTTGCACCGAAACACCAAGTCAGATTCCTTGTATATGTAACTTGGCAATAAAAACAGGATTCTAATTCTGATAATATATGAAAATATATTGTATCAAGATGTTGAATGTAAACAGTGCAAACTAAACTTTGCTCATCCATTAAATAACAATGGAGATAAATGGTTTCGGTATAAAAAAACACTGCTGGTTATTCAGGTTTTAATCACAAGGCTTGATTCAACCTTTTTGTCAGGTTTTTGCTTTGCTCTCGCACGCTCAGTATTGCTATATTTCATATGTGCTGAACACTTAGAAATGAAATTACAAAGCTGCTTTATTTCAGACAAACAAAAAAGAAAAAAAGACCAAAATTATTTAAGAATGCACAACTTTGGGGCACCTGGTGGCTCAGTGGATAGAGCGGCGTCCCATATACAGAGGTTGTATCCTCGCTGCAGTGGCTGCAGGTTCGATTCCGGCCTTGGCCCTTTGCTGCATGTTGCCCTCTCTCGCTCCCCCTTTCATGCTCAAACTGCCCTGTCCATTAAAAGCAATAAAAGCCAAAAAAATCATCTTAAAAAAAAAAAAGAATGCATGATTTAGGCAATAAGAGCATAAAGGCAGGACAAAGTCTACAAAAGACAATCAGATGAGATGAAAATGATTTAGCGTTACAGTGGACACAGAGGCCAGCCAGCAGGAAAACACTGAGCAGCGTCGGACAGAACGACAGCTTCTCTCTGAACACAAGTGAAGATGCCACAACGGGGAGACCAACAGACGATATACAGATCTTACCTGTGGGATTTGTTTTGGGGCCAACAGACTTGCCATATGCAACACTGACAGCTTTCCTCCATCGCTCATAAAGTGGCCAACTTTTAACCTTCAGCGTCAGCTCTGCAGCACAGAACTGCACTACATATGAATGATCAAAGACTTGTTAGTTTCATTTTCTCAACTTCTGACCTTCTGAGGAAGTCACAAGTCACTGAGGTGTTAACATCAGCTTACTATTACAATCCTCTGCCGCATTATTATGAGCCACATCCTATCACAATGACAGAGGGTCTATCTATGTGTCATGGCAGGCAGTTTAGGACATTATTCATGAGATATTTTAACACAAAATGGACTATAAAGAACTGATTGTTTTACACTGTCACAAATGTTCCTATGAAATTATGGTAAATCACTGGCAGCTGTAGTTGCTAGCATTCTGTCGTTATTTTAAAGAGTTATTTTAAAGAGTCACCATAAGTTACTTAAACAAAATAATACCGCTGATTTTATTACAGTATTCTGCAGTGGAATGTGAGGTTTACAGTGTAGTATTGGCTTAAATTTTTCTGTATTTTGTAAAAACTGTACATTACTTAGCAATTAAATATGTAAACACAACATCTGTTTTTGTAATTTATTCTGAAGGATTATGTAGTGCTTGAAAAAAAAAGCCTCTGTGTACTCTTGGGAAAGATGCACATGACACTGGTTAGAAATTGGTTAAGTTAATTGGGAGCTCAAGGTTAAAAGTATTAAAATGGCTATCAAAAGTTATGAATGATTATTAAAAATAATTAATTATATTAAATGATATTATTTGATTAATATAAAAATCATCTTGTAGGGAGTCAAAATCTCAAAAATGGAAATGATTACCAGTCACATAAAATATACTAAACTATTAACAAATACCAAATTTACCAAATCAAAGGTACCTTTATTTAAGTAAAGCAAGCAAAAGCAGCGGCACAGGGACCAGTTATGTTCGAATACTGGTTCAATGAGCAGAGTTTCACACACAGGTTAAGCTGCCATTTCTAATGAGCTGAGGAAATGCCAATTTACACAAATTAACAAATTAGTAATGTAATTATTGTATCGGAGAAAATGTAATAAAATGTGAATACTTCGATTTCTTCAAAATCAAACACTGAAAATACAGCACCTTATAACTGAAAAATGGACAGACACAAAAAATCGAGCTTTGAGATTCAAGGGGTATAAATTTAGCTTTTTTCAACGCAAATAAAATGCTTTTATACCATCCACACTATTGCACAATATGTGGGATTATGGTTTTGTTTTTTTTTTATGTGTAAGTTTTTTTTGCTGCTGTTTTTATTGATGCTTGAATAACGGCAAAGATCCTATAGCTCACGTGTTAAAAGCATTGTCAAATTTATGATTTAAAAAAATGCACTGATGTTAGGCTGTTTTTTCACAGATCCACCGCATCGAGGTTTCGCATGACCGGTCATTCCACGTGGTGTCAGGTCTGATATGTGCACAGTCCTCTTCACCCCACCGTGCAGCTCCACCACCATTATCAGGCTGCTTTCTCTCCCAGTTCCTAACAGGTTAATGAACAAAGCGATCATGATACGATGAATCTCAGACATAAGCACAGCTCTTTGGTGGCACGCAGTAATCTCTAGGTTTTTTTTGTAATCAAATTTGTTATTTAGTTTTGAGTATAATAACAGTTAGTATAATAACAAATCGTATATAGTTAGCAGTACTCTGGAACTGACCTGTGACGTCATATAATTTTAAGTTAATTAATTGATTATTTTAAGAAAAAAAAACTGATAATGGGCATCAAGTGTCTGCAGCAAAGCTTTCAAAGAAAAACATTGGTGACTCCAGGGGATCTGGGGGGAATTTTACCCCTGGAGAAATTTTTGGATAAGTTAATAGCTATTTTTAAAGCATTTTCAAACAAATATCTTTTAGTCATTCTATATTATGTACATTATCATTAACTGCTATTTTAGAGAAGTGAAGTGTTTGTGTCTTTGTTAAACCAAAGTGAGGACTTACGTAAAAGTCAGTGAAGTCCCATCTGTCCACTTCCAGGTCCCCTCCTCATCTCTGTCAGTCAAACCAATCCAAGCATTTGTCCTGGTGAACTCAACGACAAAAGTCTGTCCAACACAAAGAAACCAACATGATATTTTAGTTAAACTAATCAGGATTTAAAAAAAACCCAAATCTTTATGATTTAGCAGCCAGAGGCCAGACTACTGACTCAGATGCACTACATACCCTGATATTTTAAACTGTCTCCTTTATGGACTATGTGTTTCCAATTTGGTAAAAGATGCAGGAAACAACACATGATTGGCTTTGACGTCTCTCGCGCACCTGCGGCAGTCATCGGCGTAAATAGCCTATCGCTAAGCCCCGCCCTCGAACGCCACAGGCCAATCACAGTTTTTAATTTATTTTTTTATTTAACAAATTTCATATACAAACAATATGGCTCAAAATTCTTCGCAGTATTATAAAGGATAAGGTGCTTACAAATATAATAAACTAATATAAACAAGAAAGAAGGAAAGAAAATAACAATAATTATATTTATTTTAATATAATTATTGCTTGGACTTTTTTGTAAATCACATTCTTCAATAATGTAAACAAGTCTCAGTGCATTACATTGTTTCATAACTTTAAGGGCAGGCCAATCACATTTCGTGTAGCTAAACAATGCACTTGGACAGAAGAGCATCAGAAATGTTGATTTTCCTGCAGTTTTATTTACCCCTCTATGATCTTGCTTCCAGGTAACACACCCATTTGTCGCTGTTTAGACATTCACAATCAATTCTCAATTATTATGCAATATTTCTAACAAGAGTAAGAACCCCAAGGATTTTCTTGCAAGGCTCAGCTTCATCAATTATAGTACACTGTTGCTTACAGGTAACATACCCAAAAGTGGACACGGACACCAGCGGAGACTTTAACCATGCCTACCTAAAAAATACAGTATCAGTGTAAGTGGGCGCTGTATTGAGAATGATTTCTACTCAAAGTTTCGTTTTAGTTGGACCACTTGACAGCCGCTACTTCCTGACCCAAACAGCTGACAGGCGGCGGATGAAAAATGTAAAAAGCTGCGTGATGGCGCGGTTAAGTACTCTAAACACAGCGTCCACTTAGGTATCGATTTTTTGGTAGGCCTTTTAGGCCGCCGGTGTCCGCTCCACTGTCATTATCCGCCGGTGTCTTCGCCAGTGTCTCCGAAAGTCCAGCTTTTTTTTTTTTTTAAAGTGGCTAAAACACGTTTTTATATCACCCCCCGCGGGGTGCGCGCCCCGTGTGTTTCTGCAAACCGGGAGCGCGCCGACCAGCAGCTGTATAGACTGAACATAAGTATCTCATACAGCCTCACTTCAAAAACCCCACAACTATCATAATAATTAATGAGACACAAAAGACGCGCTACCACCCTTCATATTTTTGGGTGTGTGCTGCTTTCGTTACCATGGATACCTGTTTCACTTTCCAGCTTAGGCCTGCTCCATACTGTGC
>NW_024618379.1:0-1215 GCF_008729295.1 Plectropomus leopardus | reverse complement strand
GTGTGTGTGTGTGTGTGTGTGTGTGTGTGTGTGAGTGTGTAGGTGAGGAGGAGGACGAGGAGGAGAGAGCCCAGATACACGGCGATGGGTAATATTACATCATCACCCCCAGCAGCAGCAGCAGCAGCAGCAGAAGAGGAGGAGGGGTTACCATGACAACCTCTTCATCCCCCACCTACCACCTCCTCAACTCCCACCCCTGAAAAACCCCTCCTTCTTCCTCTGACCACAACAGCAGTCTGCAGATGTTTTGAAACCCGAAGACACTGACTTGTTGGTCTCTCTCTCTCTCTCTCTATCTCTCTCACACACACACACACACACACACACACACACACACACACACACACACACTCACACTCACACTCACACACTTGACCTTCTTGATAAACATTTTTGTAATAAGGAGTCATGCACCATATGAGGTTTTTTCTTTTTGCATGATGCTGTGAAATTGTGGCACGTTATGCCGAGAGGTGACAGTTTTACTCTCATTTGTTAATTAATAAATCATATTTCATCCTTAAGATTATCAAGACATATAAAAATTAAACACAGGGGACAGCCAGGTCGATTGGGACAAGAGGACAGTCGGGATCGTGCCAGTTTTGCAGGTCATAACGCAACTATGGCCGTGCTGTCGTCCCTGCTCACACTCAGCCACACCCTCTTTACCACCAACCTCAAAGTGGTTCCTCGCGTTTTATTCACAGTTTTTAAATCTACAGTGTGTAAGATAATTGTTGGCTCTTTTGTTACTGTGCTTCCACCATACTGTTTGTTGTTATGCAATTTAGACAACAACATATCATTAGAAAGCTCATTTTCACTTGTTTTGTGAATTTTTGTCTGTAGCTAGGACAGGAGACCGAAATGTGTCTCTCCCTGAATGGTTTGGACTGTTATCCGGGGACGGCTGTGAAAGTACTGTTTATAGTTCTTATCTAGTTACAAATGAAGAAAAAGTGGACACAAACAAGACAGAGACTTTTCCTAATTGAATAAAACCACTGTGAAGTCAGAGTGAATTTTTTACTGCAAGAACTTCATACAGGCCTGAATTCAAACCCCAGGGCATACTGTGAATGTGCAGAGTTCAGCTATTTATGCTTTTTTTTTTTTTTTTTACCTTTCAAGTTGTTATTGACTTTTTTTGCAAAATGCAACAAACTCAATGCAATAGTGTGCATAAACCTTTGGGCTACATGCAACCCT
>NW_024618378.1:0-3800 GCF_008729295.1 Plectropomus leopardus | reverse complement strand
CCATGAGTCTCCACTGATCAGACATGCCCAATTCATGCTAGTCCCATGTGTTTTTTTGCTGTCATTTGTTTCCTAATTAAGACAATCTGGTAAGAATTCCTTTACCTTGTCAATATGGACTTAAAAATGGTTTTGAAATGCAAAATAATGGAATTATTTTATTTTTTGTTATTAAAAATGCTATTATCCTGGTAAACTACTGAAATTCTTCAATTAATTGCGATTGTAGTGTTTCCTCACACCACCTCTCCCTCTTCTCTTCCTGCTGTTAGTCTGTCGTCTTGTATATCACAGGTTCAGCAAATTGCTCTGCACCCCTCGGTACATCTAGTATGCACATTGTTGCATACTAGATGCAGCCCACAGACGAAGACCACTGCTCTCCTCTGCATGTTACGCACATCTCTCCAGCTGCTGGGGAGGCAGAAGCAAACACTGCCGACCAAGTCGCCTTGCAGCCTCCTTTCTTTTTCTCTTGTTTTCCATCCCTCTCTTGTGTGCACGCTCTCTCTCTCTCTCCAATCACAACTCTAACAACAGAAAAAAATAAAATGTTTTTTCTCAACTCTGACTCACCCTTCCCAAAAAACCCTGTAATCTCAGTGTCAGAAAAGTTTTCTCTCTCTCTCTCTTTCTTTGTTTGCAGAATGTTTGCATTTCCACCTCTTTGTACTGTTCTTCATGGGCGAGGATGTATGCAAATAACTGAATAACAGGAGCATGCTGTAAATTTAGGATTAACTGGCATTCATGAAAATGCACACATGCCTATGATCAAATCCCATTTCCGTTTATTAATCTGGTGTAGGTTTTCAGTAAAGAGGTGATTTATGTGCAAACCACTCAGATTTACTAACATTTCATGAATGAGACCCGCTGTGATTATAATACTTTAGTGAAATATTGTGTTAAATGGCTGTGGGGATTATTATGAGGGTGGAACCGGGCAAGAAGCTCACTTCAAACTGAGATTAGATTCTAATTGAGGTGAAAGCCTGCCCAGAAAAAGATGCACCAATAGTCAGATGAGATATAGCTCTTAAAACAAAAACAAATTCTCAGTCTCAAAAGTTCCCGGAGCAAAGTGAGAAAGATGCAAAGAGAAACAGACTCTGTGTGTGTTTGTGTTTGTGTGTGTGTGTGTGTGTGTGTGTGTGTGTGTGTGTGTGTGTATGTGTATGTATGTAGGTGTGTGTGCGTGTGTGTGCATGATAGAGACAGAGAGAGCATACTCCCTCTTGGCAGCTATAAATAACATGAACAGGATATTACATCAACCCCTGCACATGGGCGCAGGACATATTAGGGCCAGAGCAGCTCAGTCTGTGGAGTTGATAATGCCCTTGTGCACTTAGCATTATTTCTGCTTATTGCATGAAAGGTTTCAACACTCTTTTTCAAAGTGCACGCACAGTTTGCAATATTCACCATTATATAATGTGATCCAAACTCAATCTGACACAACGGTCAGATGTCGAATGTGTCATGTGAGGTCTGCAGGTGTGATCCTTTTAATTTTATATCACTAGCTATGAAATAAATCTCCACCAGCAGCTCCAAGAGTCTGCAGCACTCGTTCTACTTCCATGTATGAAAGTGATGACAGCAGAAGACAGTGAGGGAGAAAAGATCAGGAGGAGATCGAAGTCATAATGATTCATCCTCTGGGAGCCATAACCGAGTCCATGTTAATCTAATCTATTAGCTTTTGAAAACCCTCTCTCAAGACCAGAAGGAGGAAATGTTTGCATTGTAATTTTTTGAGATGCCTGTCGAGCTGCAAACCATTATTCAAGACCAACAAACAACAACACAGGCTGTTTTAGCCATTGGCAGTATTTTAACAGTCAACTGGAAGAAGGTCCAGTAGCAACCAACTGAAAGAAAAGCATATCGCCACCTACCATGGTGGACATACTTCAGTCAATAAATAGATTCTCTCCTGCTGAGTGTATACTGGAAACAAGGACAATAGTCTAATTAAATGACCAAATTTAGCTATGACTGCAGCTCCACTCAGCTATGCATGGAAACATACTGAGTGATGAGGTTTGATGAGGATGATAATGATGTGGTCATATGCTTTGATGCTTTCAGCCACCAGACCTCAACTGAACACCAATTTAAGATTTTAGAGCCACATGTTAGTCACCAGCATAATCAAAACACCCAAAAGACGGGTTTCCATTAACCCTCAAATTGTTCAAATTGGAATTGCGAATATAAAATGTGTCGAATGGAAACACATTAATTTTGAAAAAACTCCCATTCATCACAAAGTTTTTACACTCACATGAGGTGGTATTTCAGGCGACTGGAAAAAGCCATAATTTCTAAAAACTACAATGGAAACACTTTTTTGGCTTTTCTAGGTCACATGATTCTATGGCTATGTGCTTGTCAGTGGGAACTGGCTCCTTCATGATGCAGCAGGAGCTACAAGAGGTGTTAATGCATCACATAACTCTGAGAAAGAGTTGAATCCACAATTCCTCTCTGAGATCGTGGACTAGAAGAAATCCCTTATACTTGGCCACTCCCACATGTAAGGGGCTCGTCTTTCCATTATGGCTCCATAACATGCCTGCGTGGTCTTGAATTGGAAATAGTGACGGCTAGTGTGGCAACTGCAATAAAAAGAAAGCTGCTAATGTTCTGAACATCCATCACTATGCTTCTTGGAATGTTATCACCAGAGGAGAAGTGGCAGAACATCACTCAGTGGAAACACAGTCATCTCGCAATTGTTTTTTATCCACATTTCGAAAATATTGCCTAAGTTTTGAGCAAATCTGTAACAGAAACCCGCCTAATGAGGGAATGCTGTTCATTCCTCCTGTAGAGTTTAATTTACTTGGCAAATATTTGTCTGGGAGCATGCAATGCCTGCTGGGATTTATTTTCATTTGTTTAATTTGCCTGCTTGTTTTAAACCAAATGAAATATTCAAACTCAAGACACCACATTTGGATGTATCATTCCATTAGCCAGAACTATCCTCATGCATGATTTTCTGCACATTTCCTCCTAGCTAAGAGTGTTACATGTTAATATAAAACACACACGTTCACACTCCAGCGTGTCCCAATTATTACACTCACGTGTCTACAGTGTATCAGCCGTCTCATCGGTTCAGCTTACACTTCATAATCAAAGCACTTAACACACTTTCAGAGTTGCAAAGAATCCTTACATGGCCTCTTTCATGTGTGTGTGTGTGTGTGTGTGTGTGTGCGCGCGTGCATGCGTGTACATGCTCTCCACCCACACTCCTTCAGTGTGGATTAGGACTTCTTCCAGCCAACATGCATTATACAAAAACAAGAGGGGACACTTCTCCTGCAGCCCACACTCCAACAAGGAGAGAGAGATAGAGAGAAGCTCCGTCCTGCCTCCTCCTTTCTTTCTTATCCTCTCTGCCAGATTCCAATGAGAAGAAACAACACATTTATCGTCCATTTATAGCAGGACAAAGACAAAGAAAAGAGATGGCCACGCAAACAGCACACAGCAAACAGGCTCATTTTCTGTTATTTTTTCACTTTGCTGTCTTTTTCAGGACTAAAATAGCTGAAACTAGAAGCTGGTATTATACTGTAAATGGCTGTAGTAGAGTTTTATCTTTCCATACAGAAAATCTCTGTAAATAATTTACCTATATATAATGAATATTAAATGTTCATACCTATATTGAGCAATGTACAGTATATCCATATTTTCAAGTTTGAATTACAAATTGAAGTTTTGAATTAATTTTCATGTGTTCAATTTTTGGGTATAGATCACATTGTACATTCAAA
>NW_024618377.1:0-4660 GCF_008729295.1 Plectropomus leopardus | reverse complement strand
GTTTTCTACCTGTAGTATAAAAAATACATAAAAAAACCCACATCTACAGACACAGACAGTAAAACCAAAACCAGCCATCTCTCTCTCTTTCTCACACATGCTCACTCACTCATATCGACTTCCTGTGAAACTGTGAGGCCAGCTTAATAGTTTCCCTTCGTCTCTGTGCACTCTGCTGAACTCCTGCATGTGTTGACCTCTCTCTCTGTCTGTGCTGCTGTCAGAAAACTAAATCAGACAGCAGCATCTGGACCTCGCACAGAGCTGCAGATTTTGGAGATGAAACTGTTCTGAGTCGTGTTTGGTGTTTGGATGTCCCTCCGTTGCAGTCTCTCCTCGCCATGGCAGCAGCTCTGCCGGTGTGTTATCACGGCGCCATGACCAAGACGGAGTGTGAGGAGCTGCTGGGTAAAAAGAACAAGGACGGAGCCTACCTGATCCGGGACAGCGAGACCATCCAGGGAGCCATGTGTCTGTGTGTTTAGTGAGTATTATTTACCCTCTGCAGTACTGCACTCTGTAACTGTACTGCTCACTTATACTTTAATGTGCAAAACTTGTCTTAATCTGAAGTTTTCAGTGTTTTTTTCAGTTACGGTATAGTCTATTTTAAAAGATTTTCTATTAGTACAAGTATAAGTACTGTGGTCAGTGGTGGAATGTATATAAGTACATTTACTCTACTTTATTTGAATATATAGTAGATTTTATGCTTCTTTGTACTTGAACTTCATATTTCAGTGTGAATATTGGACTTTTTACATCACTACATTTATTTTACAGCTACTAGTTCAGGTTTAGATTCAGGTTGTACATATAAAATATTTGATTAGTTTATACATTGTGATGCATTGTAATCTAATTACATTTTTAATGCAAAATATGTCATTAATACGTATTACGTATGTCAGAGTAATATTATTAGTGGCATTACGTATGTTTTTATTTGTGGTTAAACTTTACGATGCACCATTACGTTTTTACAACGGAGGATTAGCATCATATTAAAGAAAAAAAAATCTTAGATTTCGAGAATAAAGTTGCAATTTTTCGAAAAAAAGTTGTGATATTGTGAGAAAAAATGTGTAAATTTTTGAGAATAAAGCTGTAATATTATGAGAAATTTATGAGAAGAAAAGTCCTACTAATCGTAATATTGGGACTTTTTTTTCTGGTGAATTTATGAGTTTAATGTTGTAATATTAGTACCTTATTCTTGTAAATTTACATTTTTTTCCTCATAATATTACAACTTTTTACTAAAAAATTACAACTTTATTCTCGTAATATCAGGACTTTATTCTTTCAATCTGACATTTTTTTTTCCCGTAACGTCACCCTAGTCCTCCATATTACATTTTAAAGGAGGTAGATTATTTAAAATATTCAAAATTGTTAAAGAATTATTATAATTTTGCGTAAACCATAAAGTACGTACATTTATTTTTTGTGTGTTGAATTTTGTTCACATTGTTTTGCATGCATGCTGTCATTAACAAGAAGGGCAGCTGAAAGAATGCAAAATGTGTACAAGAAAACAAGATTTCTTTTAGTCAAAGTTGGTTTAAAGAAATAATCACGTAGACATTTATTAATTGCATTACTTTAAAACTGCTTCACCTTCAACACGTTGCGGTCTGGTCAGGTTCCATTGTGGTTTGTTGCTGCTTCTGTCGCAATTTTCCATTTTGTGTACACAGCATTTATGCACAGCCAAAACAAAGGCATACTAACAATTACAAATATTTTCATAAAAAAAGATGCAAAAAAAGGGTTTGAAAGAGCTTCTGATGAGCGAAAAATGTCTTTCAGCTAATAAAAACTCAGGAGAGAGGATTTAAACTGTGTGCCAGTGAGTCATGTGACCACTTCACCAGCATCACCTGTTTTTGGTTTATGCAACAAACCAAACGTGGGCATGCTGCATCATCTGCAACTTAATCTAATTTTTGTTTTTCATTTGTGCTTTACAATTCTGCAGCTATCATGTGTCAACAACATGCATCTTGTTTGTCTTTGCAGTAAACAAAAGGTGGTGTACACTTAC
Organism: Plectropomus leopardus; assembly: GCF_008729295.1. Taxonomy (NCBI): domain Eukaryota; kingdom Metazoa; phylum Chordata; class Actinopteri; order Perciformes; family Serranidae; genus Plectropomus; species Plectropomus leopardus. The sequence goes on along the minus strand of NW_024618377.1, from coordinate 2,613 downwards.
AGACTGCTGCAGACACACGCGGGACAATATACTCTCGTGGTAAAACACACACACACACACACACACACACACACAAACAAACCACATGCATAACTGATTACTTTTTTCTGCTTTTATTTATTTAAATAAGTGCACAGTTTTCTGTAAATTTATTTCCCCAGCATGATGCATCTAAATGTTGTGACAGAGTCCTCTCAGTACGGTTGAATTAAGAAATACTAACTGGGATGATTTTCCAAACCAAAATAATTTCCGAGTATTGACAGAAATGTGTCAAAAGATGTCCAGTTTTGTAAGTAGGTTTCGAGTGTTTGGTCAGAGTCTTTTAGGTGTTCCTTTATTCTTATATCTTCCATCTGTGAGGCATTTATTGGTGCGTAACCTGTGAATGTATTAATAGCACTTCTGCAAATAATTGTCACGTTGTAATCTCAATCATTATTATTATTAAATGTCACAGAGATCAATGATTAATTGTAACACTCATGTGGAAACCAACTTTAAAAAATGCTCTATGTGATAAAATTAAACACTGACTAACAGCGAGATGAATGTAAACAAAAATAATGTTGAAATATCACTAAAATTACCTTTCTAAATGTGCGTATGATTGACATTTCACAGACCGCTGTGTATCTGCAAAAAGAAATACAAACAAATCAGTGAAGTTGGCAAACAACCCGAAAACATTGTTTTCCGTCTCTAAACTTACATTTAATATCCTTCTTATCATATTTCCCGCAGTTATTTTAGCTAATTTTAAGCAGACAGTTAACTATTGTAACTGTGTGGACTCTCGCTCTGAAGGGTGCCTGAGGTTTGCACATTTATACATCTATGTTTGGGTAAAAGCACACACGTTATTTTTGTGCACAGACATCGTTCATGCATGTGACCCCAGGTGTCCAAGAGACACAGTGCCAAAAAAAACTTCAAATACGGTAAGCCGAAACAACAGCCAAGAGTGAGGTTGGAAAGTAACACAGCACACAACCTCAGCGCCCTCAGAGGCAGCGACACCACGATTCAAACCCGAACACGCCACACTGAGCTGCTGCTGACCCGCCGAAATTTAACGGACGCACCAATGAATGTTCACGGCATCAAAAACAACTCAGTTTATTTATTTAGTAATCATTTGTTTGTATTTAATTAACCCTTAGGGACTGTTTGGCTCATTTTACTTTTCATTCTTCATTTCCTTTAATTGTGTGTGTTGATGCATGTGTCCTAAATGTAGTCCAGATCGTGTATTTGAGTGTAATCAGTGAATTTGCAGCTCAGCTCCTACAATAAGTCTAAAATACACTGTGGGAACTAAATAGTTACATTCAGACTGTTCAGGTCAAAAAATGCTCCATTGAAACCCACTCAAACTGACATTTTTGATCCCACAGCCATCAGAGCAGAAAAACATGCATTTATTATTTCTGGGTGTCATTCTGGGCTTTTGACTTGAATTTGTCATTTTGACAGTTTTCTACCTGATGAGGTCATTTTGACCATATTTGGCATATGGAGAAAAACTAGGTTAACTGACATATCCCAGACTGTGATGATGATGATGATGATAATAGCTATAATTATAATTATAATAAAACTTCTTAGCATGTAGTATATTGTAAGTCCTTTTCCCCCCTTTTTTCCATCTAAAATCAAAGTGGCATCATGACAAACACCTGGCATTTAAAGGGTTAATATTTTGAAAGTTAATAAATATTTAATATTATGATTAGGCCTGATGTTGGTTACAAAAAAACTCAATGAAAGTAGAAAATCATATTGATGTATAATATTTTTTGTAGCCTGATTTTGAAAAGTGCATTTTGTGCACAGAGGTATACAAGTGTGAGATTTAGACTCTGGACGTAAAAAATAATATACAAAAATAAAAGTTGCTGCTAATCATTGAGATATCATAGGCTGTAATAATAAAAAAAATCTAGTTTGCATGCTGTATATTGTCCTCCTCCTCCTCCTCCTCCTCCTCCTCCTCCTCAGACTCAAACTATTAAAAGAAACCACAGATCAGATCAGTCTGGGTTAAAGGAACTTTTCTCCCCGAAAATGGAAACCCAGCCGTACTCAGCTCACCCCCTCATCACAGGAAACTCCTCTGACGTGTGTTTTTAGACACAAACACACCAACCAACTATTTTTTTTTTTTGCTTTTGGGGGTCACTGTTTTCCACTCAAAGCACAAATCATTAATCTGAAATGCATGATTTTCCACTCTGATCAATGCTGTTGTCAGCTCTTTGTACATCTCCATCAGCTCTTTATTCTGTTTTCTTTTTTCATTCTTTATATATATATATTCTTGTTTCCATTTCTATCTAAATGTTTCCCTTATCTGAGATTTTCAGGCTGAGTTGTTTTTGCTACATGTTGCTGTTTTTGTTCTTGTTTCCATGTTGTCATTTCCGCATTTGATTTCTTACAGGAAGGTTTTGGTGAGATTTTGAAACTTGAATAACTTTCAAACGTGGATCAACGTCAGTTTTCTTGTGCAGCGTTCAGATGCTTTTCACAGGCAATAAACCTTTGAAACATGAGCAAAAAGTCGGCAAACTGCGAAAAAAATTTAAAACGACCTGAAAATTAGTGAAAGAA
>NW_024618376.1:0-1927 GCF_008729295.1 Plectropomus leopardus | reverse complement strand
GTGTGTGTGTGTGTGTGTGTGTGTGTGTGTGTGTGTGTGTGTGGGTGTTTACTCATCACGTCATCCATTGATGTGTGTGTGTGACAGCAAACAGACGACACACTCTGACTGACTGATACCATCAGCTGATCAATAGATCAATACTGCTGACAGACATCTGATGGAGCCCAGCTGTTTACACACAACAGGAGGAGTGTGTGTGTGTGTGTGTGTGCGTGTGTGTGTGTGTGAGATCTGCCTTTATTTAAATCAGTCTTTAATTTCTCTTTATAAATAAAAAAGCATCTAGTTTGCCACAAATTCATAAAGTTTAAGTCAAAATCTCAGCAGAGAAATGCTGACCTTTGACCTTTAGAGATGAACTGTGTGTGTACGTGCAAGTGTGTGTGTGTGTGTGTGTGTGTGTGTGTGTGATTTATGGATGAAGTCAACAGCAGTGTAAGTGTGCCGTTTGTTTACACTTCACACATTGTCAGATATCTCCACCCTCAGGACACACACACACACACATGCATGTGCACACCACACACACACACACACACACACACACACACACACACACACACACACACAGGTGATGATGATCTGTATTGTCACAATAAACACACTGTGATTGTTTCTCCTCTGAAAAATAACCTGCAGAGAAAATTCATGCTGCTGTTTTTTGTCGGTCGGTTAAAGCTCCGCGGCGTCAGATTTCGGGGGATTTATCGTTGTCTGGCGGTGACGATTTTTAGACTTCAACCAGCTGAAACTTCTCCTGATCAGAAGTGTTGAGGAGGTTTTTGGAGCTGAATTATCCACAGAGGTCACGAAGACAGGTTAGCTGAGGGACGTTGAGTCGAAAGCTCAAGGTTTCCGTACGAAGGCGGCTCTTTTTTAACCTGATCACCATGGTAACATGCGGCTGGGAGCGGGTTATGTTCTGAGTTTCGGCTTGAAATCAGTTAAAAAGCGTCTTTCACAGCTTCTCTGATCAGCGTCACTGTACGAGCTGAACAGACGGTCGGCTGAGAGGAAAACGGTCCATATTCACTTTACTCAGTTCGCTGAGGCGTAACGTTGCAGAGATGCCCCTAAACGAAGCCGTGCAGTCACATTAACTACGGTCGGGGATCGTTCATTTCTATTGATACCACAATCGAGACCCCTTAATGATCCCAGTCCTTATCAATACCACAATCAATACTTTTCTGTCGTTTGCTGGAAATTTAAATGTGTACTTTGTAAAATCTTGGCGCCAGTAGTTTTAATGAAGTTTTATGAGATGATCAGAGCTGATGATGGTCGAACGTTAAATAGGTTTTAATTCCATCTCTACTTTTCATTTTATATTGCTGGAAAACAAATTTCTCACCCAAACAACTCAATTATTCAAGTTAGTGCCAAAAAATACATTTTCTTTTTCCTGACGTTACATTTGAACACATCACAATGAAAGCTTACACAACCTTATTTATTTAGCAAACTAGCTCTTATTCTGCCGATTTCAACATTGAATTAATATTTTTATCTAACGGGACAAAGTTTGGGTGTTTATCACTGCTGCCGTGATGACGATGATGATGATGACGATGATGATGACGATGACGATGACGATGATGATAACAATGATGTGCATTAACAGCTGATGGAGCTGAAGGAGTTAACCCAAAGATAGTCGTAGGTTGTGCATTTCCGTTTACTTTGATGTGCTGTCTCACATATAAACCTGCTGAGTTTAATCATTTAAGCATTTTTAGCAAATAAAAACAAATAAATGCCAAAGCTGTTAACTGAGGTGCTAAAGCTGTAAATGTTTTAAAGGGACTGAAAACACACTTCTTCTGTTACCACCCAGTGTGACATCCAAGTCCTGCACTTTCATCAGAATCACTGTGTGTGTGTGTGTGTGTGTGTGTGTGTGTGTGTGTGTGTGTGTGTGTGT
>NW_024618375.1:0-4397 GCF_008729295.1 Plectropomus leopardus | reverse complement strand
TTTTTTTTTAAACACACTTTTTGGAGTTTAGTAGGTCCGTTCTCACCTAAACGTGGCCTTATTTTTATCACACTTATGGATCTTTAATTGTCAAAATTGACCCTATATTGCACTATATTTTGGCTCATTTTTTTTCTATGCAATGGCGAGTGAGCAGATTAAGAAGTGAGGGTCTTGAATAACACCTCTCTATCCAAAATGTTGCTCTTTTAACAGATGTTTGGTTGGCAGAGGAGCTTTGACAAAAGTCACATCCTGTTCTAGAAGACAACTGAGAGCTCTGATCATGTTTTATATTGGTGGAAAACAGAGGGCAGGGGTTCTCACTGTGGCCTATTTTTACGACTTTATTAAAAATAAGACGGAGTGCTTCCATATCCTAAGTGCTGTTTCTTCCAGCTTTGCTTTTTCATCTCAGAAAAGTAACAAAGGTTTACTCAAACATTTATGTGGAGGTAAACGGCTGAAGACACAACTTATTGGGCCCCTTGACTTTGGAACGACTTTCAATTTGCTTCTTAAAAAACTCACTTTTACCTGCTTGCTTCTTTGTGATGTCACCTTTATATGTCTACTTATTTATTTATTCATCTTTTATCTCTCTTCCTATATTCAGTCTGCTGCTCGTAATCATCTATCTGTTCTTTATCCCTCTGATGCCCTGTTCTCATCATCCCTTAATTCTTAATTTACTTACTTGTTCACCTTTCTTTTTTTAAGAAGTTTTATCTTATCCTTGTTTTATCCCCACTGATGTGATTTCGTCTTCCTATGTTATTTCTTGTATTAGTTTTTGTCATCTTTTATTGGTTTTATTCTTACATTAAAATAACTTTATCTGTGGTGTCAGTGGCTAAGTGGATAAAGCAAGCGCCCCAGGCAGTTTCCTTGCAGCAGCGGCCTCGGGTTCAACTCCCACTTGAGGCCCTTTGCTGCATGCCATCCCCGCGCTCTCTTCCCCTTTCATGCTATTGATTTGTCCTACCTAATAAAGGCTAAAGTGCCAAAAAATAATCTTAAAAAAAACCTTTATTACTTTGACTGCCTTTTTGAGATCTGCCTGTTTTACTACTAGTATTCCTTTAATTTGCTTTTTTCCTGTTTTTCTTTTCTTAAAAGGTAATATATAAATAAAGTTATTATTACTATTGCAGTGAATGTATATGAATACCTTTTATCCATTATAAAACTATTTCCAAGATGATTTATCAAATTCTCCCAAGAACACTAATGAGGGTTAACTCCTGGAAGGAAATATAAATAGCATTTTAAGTTGTATTAATGTAATAAGGAAACCTTTTAGTTATGTACTTATTTTTGGGGTCGGACTCGTGATGGTTCATGAATCTATTGTCAGCCCATCAGGTTTCTGCAGAGAAACCAAGAAACCAGCGATCCACTTTGTTCCAGCAGCTTCCGCTTACAGAGGAGTTTACGTTTTTGTAAGTGAAGTTATTGGTCTATGTCTACCTGCCAGAGGCTCTGCCATGATTTGACTTTTTAATCCAGTTTTTATGGTGCTATTGTTCATATCTATTTGATACTGTCGCAGGGTTCTTCCACAGATTTTGTCGCCATCATTTATTTCTACACAGAAAAATGATGGCGTAGTTAAAGAAAACTACCCAGCTAGTGGGGAACGTTCCCACAACACTGACTAACATTATCTAGAAATTGTAATTATGTTTTACAGAAAACATTTTAATCTAACGTTCAAAGAACACTTTAAGGATGCTTATAATTTCAACTAACGTTCCTTTAAGTTTAAACGCTGACTAAGACGCAAAGTTATAACTGCAACATTCTGAGGATGTTTTGCTGATGTTGAAAGGTGACAGATCATAGGAGTTCAAAACGTTATCACAATGTTACATAAGAGCAAATGAAGAACATTGTAAAAGCAATATGCAGAATTGTTCAAGATGTCTTCGAAGCCTGAGATTACACGTTTTTATGGAACCTTCCTGTAATGTGATATATTAACCCCAGAAGAAAATGCATTGGTTGCATTCCGCCGTTCTCAGAACGTTTTTAGAACCAAACATTGCTACCTGGGTACTTCTTGGCTAATTGCGTGCGGACTGTGAATGCAAACTCAGATACTCACAGTTTATGGAGGACATCCACCGCCTGAGGACAGACCTCCGGGAGAAGGACCAGTTGATTGAAGGATCTGTCTCTGTAGCTGTTGCACAGTCCCCCTTCACCGGTATCACGATGGTGTCAGTCCCTGGATGGCGTAAATACACGCCGGAGGTTCCAGCGTGTAGAGAGGGCTCCACCATGCACCGAGGATGCACCATGCACCGAGGATGCACCATGCACCGCCGCCACCGGTGCTGCACTGGGCATGAACGTCTCAACACCAGCCAGACAACCCGGAGGGCTGCACGGGAGCTCGGCTCGCGGCTCCAAAACACCTGTGTCCTGGACCGAAGTGGTGCGCCATGGCCGAAATAGGGAGCAGGCTGAGGGTAGAGTCTCTCCACAGCTGTTACCTCTACAACCGCTTCACATCTCTGGCGGATGAGGCTCCCGTCTTTCCCGGTGATGTCTCTGCACGGCTCCTAATGCCACCGCCGTTTCCCCTTCACCTGGGGCCAACGCTTGACGTGACTCGACCTCGAGGAAGAACCGGATCCCGCAGGAGGCCGTTATCCGGCGCTCAGGTGCTCTTCCCCGGGCTAAGCGTCCTCGCCACTCCCGTCATCGCTCGCCATCACTCGCTGTTTCCCCGGTGCCACTCACCCCTGACCCTGGACAAACTCACGAACTTCCTGTTACTTCCAAACTCTGTCACTAGAACAATTGTCCATGCGGGGACAAATGACAACGTAATCTGAGCGCACCAAAATTAACCTCCCTTTCGATGCTTAAAAAAACTGGAAAAACATTTTTATTTCTGGCCCCACCCTCAGCTGCGGAGCGTTTTAACAGATTAATTTATTTCAATTCATGGATACTTTCCACTTCCAAACGTTTGACATTTTTTTTTACCTGTTCTAGAATCGCCTTTATCTCCTAAAAAAACAGACCCCAACCACCCCAACCCACAACCAGTCTATGACCACAACAAGCGGGGCAGCCAGGTGCTCTCCGGATCAACCTTCTTCCTCTACGCCACAACCTGGTTCTCATGAGAGCTCCCCCTACAGGCCCCCCCTGGCGTTTGAGGTATTGTGTTGATAAGATTTGTGAGCACTGTGCTCCAGTAGATCGATATCTATCTATCGATGGATGGATGGATGGATCGATAGATAGATGCATTGTATTATTTCTGGGTGCCATTTTGGGCTTTTGCATTGGAGCCCTTTAGGAAATAGAAAACTATGCATGCAGGCCTATTATATTGGAAATAATTCTTTTTTTTTTATCTAAAAACATAGTGGCATCATGACAAAAACCTGGCGTTAAAAGGCTTAAATTTGGAAAATTAATGAATATTTGATATTTACAGTAAGGACTGATGATAAAAAACCAACCCTGTGAAAGTAGAAAAATTATGGCCTGATTTTGAAAAGTGCATTTTGTGTGCAAAGCAGTATGAGCATGAATACTTGACACTGCACAAAAAAAGTATAAAAATCAGCATTGCTGCAAATCACTGTCATATATCAGGCTGTGATAATAAAAATTACTTAGCATGAACTATCTTAAAAATGATTCCATCAAACTATTAAATTGCACTATCAACTACTGTAGCAGAGGACAACCATCATTATGTCACATAATAATGCTAAGAAACAGTCACCATATCCTAAAGAACTAAATGCGGGATTGATGGCTGTATTGGATTAGCATGACATACATTTAGGTAACATTTTGGGCTGGGGGGAAAAAAAATAAAATTATCTTTGAATTCATCCTTTTGTTCTGTCTTGATTGTGTTTAATTCTATTAATAGTACTATTATTTCCATGTTTACTGCTTTTAATCTTTGAGTTGTATTTACTCTTATTAGTATAGATGGTTATTGTTATTTGTTTTATTTACTAATTGTTTTTTGTAATTTTCTCTCTTGTTCTACTTTAAATTTTGTCCAGCCTTAGTTCAGCATTATTGTTTTCCTCTGCAAGAAACCGCTGTTGCTTCATCTTTGCCTTGTTGTAAGGGCACTTTATAAAATCTGTTTTCAAAGGTGCTCTATAATAAAGTTATTATAATTACATAAAAAACAAAAAAGGCAGTATTGAGATGAGACACACACAAACAAACAAAACACCAAAACCTCATGAAACACAAAGCTAAGATTAGGAGGGATGTATTAACTTCTTAACTGCCCGTAACATTTTAGTGATAAATTACACATTATCTGTGACGCTGAAATACATATGAGCTTGAAAGTTTATTCATAACATTGGAAATATCCCATTACCATATAACTTTCCTATAATAAT
>NW_024618374.1:0-1075 GCF_008729295.1 Plectropomus leopardus | reverse complement strand
GTCTGCATATGCCAGAACAGGGGCTGAGACCAACTTTGCTTTCAACGTTTCAAAGCTCTCGTCACACTGGGGTGTCCAGGCAGAACTGAAATCTGGTTTCTGGCCTCGTTTGGGCCGGCTGCCTGCCATAGTTGCCACCAACTTGTGCAGGGGGCCTGCCAGCTTGGCAAACCCCAAGAAAGAACGCAGCTCTGAAACCTGGCGGGGGTGCTGCCACCTAGCGACTGCCTCGATCTTCGCAGGGTCTGTGGAAACACCTTCCCCGGAGATAACATGCCCAAGATAGCTGACCTCTTTCTGAAAGAACGCACACTTCTCCAGCTTGGCTTTCAAGCCCTCCTTCTGGAGCCGACTCAAGACGACTTCCAAGCGCTGCAGGTGCTGGCCAATAGAGGAGGAAAACACAACGATGTCGTCAAGGTAGAGAAGTAGCGACTGACACTGCTGGTCCCCAAACATCCTTTGCATCAACCGCTGAAAGGTGCTTGGGGCATTACACAGCCCGAATGGCATTCGGTTCCATTCAAAAAGACCAAAGGGCGCGCAAAAGGCTGTCTTAGGCTTGTCCTGCTCGGTCACAGGGACCTGGTTATAGCCACTGGCCAAATCCAAGGTCGAGAACCAACAGGCGCCAGAAAGAGCATCGAGACTCTCCTCGATACGAGGAAGGGGAAAAGCATCCTTCCTCGTCTTGCTGTTAAGAAGGCGATAGTCTACACACATGCGTAGGCTGCCGTCCTTCTTCCTGACCAACACAATGGGGGAGGCATAGGGACTGCTGCTCTCCCTGATGACCTTAGCCTCCAGAAGCTGGTTTATGTGGGCCTTGGCCTCTTCGTACTCCGATGGAGGAATACGCCGGTATCGCTGTCGCACAGGAATGTTGTCAAGCAGTGGAATGTCGTGTGAAATGAGATCAGTGCAACCCAAGTCACCATCATGTGCAGAGAAGACGGAGCTGTACTTCCGCAGTAGGGACCGCACCTCAGCTTGGTCTTGTTGTGCCAAGGCAGACAGGTCTACCAGTTCTACCCCGCTCTGTGCAGGACTGCCAGCCACTTGGGAGGACACTGTA
>NW_024618373.1:0-2924 GCF_008729295.1 Plectropomus leopardus | reverse complement strand
ATTTTGAAGAGTGAATTCTGTGAGCAGAGCGGTACGCGTGTGTGCGATATTAAAAGCAGGCCTTAAGGGTTAAATATTGACAGTATTAATAGTAACATCTTCTCTAGTTAACTATCAACACGCTGCTTCTTTCAGGCACCTACCACAGTGAGAACGAAGTCAACCCGTCAGACGACCTGGACTACAGACACCACAACTACAAGGAGATGAGACAGGTCTGTTTTCAAGTCTGATTCATTCAAAAATAAATACATTTTTAATAACAAAAATGAATTTACAATGGCTGCAGCCTCGTGCAGCATGCTTCCCTTTTTTAGCCAACTCCTATGACTACACCTCCCTTTTAGTCAATTGACATGACCAAAAACACACCTTCAAACACACACTTTATGCTTCATGCTGAATTTCAGCCTCCTAGCACAAAAACTTCAGAAAACAAAGGGTGGGACCAACCGACAGAGCGACGTATAAGAGCTGCCGCTCACAGCGAAAAACTGCCTGATCAAGTGATAATTCTGCAGAGAACGATATCACAAATAACCTCCATCTTTTCGCTCTCTTCCAGATGATGAAGGTGATAAACGAAGAGTGTCCCAACATCACCAGGATCTACAACATCGGGAAAAGCTCTCAGGGCCTGAAACTGTACGCCATGGAGATCTCCGACAACCCCGGAGAGCACGAGACAGGTACGAGACGCAAGACGGGTTTCCATTAACTGAATGTGGGATGAGCTGTCCCTTTAACAAGGCAACGATTCACGAAACTTCAGGCAGACACCTGTTCTGGCGTTCAGGGTTCCTACACCTTAAGGCAAGTTAGATTTAAGACTTTTTTAACGCCACACGTAAAGACCAATTTTCTAATATCCTAAATTGAACGAGGACAATTTTAGTTTTTCTGACTCTTTGTCCAGTGAAAAAAGTTCGATTTACTATTTCAAATGTTGGAAAAATAACTGTTTTTAGAGTAGAGCACATGGAAGACAATGGACATATTATATTATAAAGGTATCTATTTAAGTAACCTAAAGAAGTAGGAAACATCTGGTGTTTTTTGGCCTGTTTTGTGGACAATTTTGTGTTTTTTAAATTTGCATGTGAGATACTACTGCTTGGATTCGAATCATGATGAGTTTGGAAAAAAAAGGAATTTATTCAGTTATTTAACAAAAAATGTTACCAATTATTGTAAGATTTTACAATGCAACGTCGAAAAAAAAAAAAAATCTCATTTCCCATGTCTGAGCATTTTTAAGACTTCATTTAATTTAATACCAATTAATGCCTTATTTTTAGATGAATGAATTCGGTGCCTTTTCAGACTTTTTAAGGATTTGCTGGCTGTTATGTACGTTAATATAAATATGTTAATTAATCTGTGTACTGTCTTTTGCTTCTGCTGACAACAGGTGAGCCTGAGTTTCGGTACACAGCTGGTCTCCATGGTAACGAGGCGCTGGGCCGAGAGCTTCTCCTCCTGCTGATGCAGTTTCTGTGCAAAGAGTACAATGACGAGAACCCCAGAGTGCGCCGCCTGGTGGACGGAGTGAGAATACACCTGGTGCCTTCGCTCAACCCCGATGCTTACGAGCTGGCCTACGAGATGGTACGATGGATGGATGGAAATAAGATATTGAGACTGAGCAGACGTTTGTGCCAAATTTGAAGAAATTCCCTTAAGGCACAAACAAAACATTCACAAGAACAGGAAAGACGCAAGATCACAGTGACCTTTGACCACCAAAATCTAATGAACTCATCGTTTAGTCCAAGTGGCCGTTTGTGCCAATTGAGATGAAAGTCTCTCGAGGTGTTTTTGAGACATACCGTCCACAATGGGTGGACAGATGTACATACGTAGGGACAACCTAAAAACACAATGCCTCCGAACACAGCTATGACGGAGCTATCGTGACATTAGACCACTTTCTCAAACTTCTCACATATTTAGTCAACGATGCTAAAATGGTACCCGCGAATTTTCATTGAGACCTAACGTGGTCCTCCTTCTTGTCCTCCAGGGCTCTGAGATGGGGAACTGGGCTCTGGGCCACTGGACCGAAGAAGGATACGACATCTTCCAGAACTTCCCAGACCTCAACAGCATCCTGTGGGGAGCCGAGGACAGAGGCTGGGTCCCTCGCATAGTGCCCAACCATCACATCCCCCTCCCAGAAAACGTCTTCAATGGCTCTGTGAGTTTGTTTTTAACCCCGGCTACGACCCTGCGTCCTCATATGAGGACGTTACTGTTTGGGATCTCTGCAGCTTATAACATCCCAGTTAAATTAGACCTGTCCTCCTTCGTGAACATATTTTGTGCCATTTAGTGGTCCCAAAAGCACTATACGTTTATCCATGTAAAAAATGTAAGAAGAAAAGTGGAGAAGGTACAAAACCTGATCAAATTTTATGGTTAAAACTCTGTAATTTATGCTTAAAAACATTTGTTTGATAAATTAAGAAAGAAATTAGAAACAAATTTCAGCAATTTTAGCAAAAGCAACAAGCTAAGAGGCTGTTTAGTATGACGTACTTGTTTGACGACATTGGGATCTTATTGTTTTAGGACACTGGGACTCTATTATATTGTCTTGTCGCAAATTTGGAGCAAGGAAAGTATGGAGCAAGAAATTACAAAATGAAAAAAATCACAAGGATTTTCGATATGTTGCATTTGCAATTTTGCTTTCGCACAAAAAACATACACCAAATGGTAACATGGTAATAACTCTGACTGTAGAACAGCTGAGTGTTTGACAGCCACAGCATTTCTTTGATGATGTAAACACAGATGACATGGAATTTGTGTCTCCTCCGCTGCCACCTAGTGGCTGCTAGAAGTACTACACCATGTGAAATAGCTCACTCAAGGGTCCAAACTCTCTGCGTACATTATCCAACTTTCACAGAAATGAACGA
>NW_024618372.1:0-1503 GCF_008729295.1 Plectropomus leopardus | reverse complement strand
TGTGTGCATGCGTGTTTGTGTGTGTGTGTGTGTGTGTGTGTGTGTGTGTGTGTGTGTGTGTGTGTGTGTGTGTAGGGGGGGGTGCAGGAAACAGACGGGGATGGGGAGTGCAATAAGTCCATGATGAGCAGGAGTGACCGCAGCAGATGTTGACTGTCCTCCGTCTGCCATACAAACACATTCAACGTACAGTAGTTTACTCTCTCACACACACATACACACACAGACACACTCACACACAGAGTGTTGGAAACAGAGAAAGCGACCAAAAAGATAAGAAAAAAGATTTTTAAAAAATGACACTAATCACTCAGTTACAGACTACATTTCAGCTTCTCCCCTCCTCTTTTTATTTTTCTCCCCCCTCATCTCCTCCCTCCCCTCTCCTCCCAGGCTTTTTCCCTCTGGGAATGATGGGAGATGCAGCTGGATATAACCCCCCCCTCTACATACACACATTCATGCACACACACTCTCCCCCTCTCTCTCCTCTCTCTCTGCCTATCTGGCACTGACGAGAGGTAAACAGAGGAGGAGATCTCATTTGGTTCCTGAACTGTTGCAGCGTTCGGTGCATCCACACACATACTCTCTCTCTCATTCAATTTCTCACATACACACACATATATGCACACATACACACACACACACACAGTAACACAGGGGTCTTGGAACCAGAAGATCCTGGACTAATCTGGACTCACAGCTGCCAGCACAGACTGAGCAGCACTTAAAGAAGAAGAAGAAAAAGAAGAAGATACGGGAGGATAAAAGAGGATAAGAGGAGTGTGTCGTTTTGTGTTTTGTCGAATCCCCCGGATCGAGCCCCCAGCTGACAATGGAGAACACATGAGGAAAAGAGAGCGAGAGAGACAGATCTGCGGGGACACTCGGGGGAAAAATGCTAGTAAAGTTTGTGGATATTTCTAAAGGGGATTTCTGAGCCCTTGAACTTTGGGGGAGAATCGCAGAGGACGGTTGGCTGTGTGGAGACTGTAAAGAGCGAAAGGTGAGAGCGTTTGTGGTTTTCTACAAGAAATTCATGAGTTTTGATGCTTTTTGATTTATGGCAAAATGGGAAAAATGGGACTGTAATCTTTCATTTTGATGGTAAGAGCATGTTGAGCTATTTTAAAGCTTACTTTTTTGTTTTTAATGTATCGAATGTCTCGCTTAGAAAGCAAATAATCTACTTCATCATTCTTCAGCTGATTCTGGATTTTTCATTTGTTGTGAGTGGCTCTTTTCAGCCTAAAAAAGTTGGGTAATGATGATGTCTCCCTGTATTGTATCAGTCTCCGATAGTTATTCTGAGTGACCTGTTTAAAGTGTCCTCTACCCTCTTTTCATTATTGATTCCATAAGCTAATAAGATCAATAGATGCATCATGTGTTTAATCACTTTGGCTAAAATCAGTTCTCCCTGTGTTTTTACTGGAACAAATCAGTTGTTTATGATAATAAGTGCATCTCCAAAACTCGACTTATGAATAACTTTATATA
>NW_024618371.1:0-1184 GCF_008729295.1 Plectropomus leopardus | reverse complement strand
CCAAATTTAGTATATTTGTTGTTCCAATTTTAGTAATGATGTTACGATTTAAAAATATTTTGTTCCAAATTAAGTAATGCTGTTCCAAATTTAGTAATGATGTTCGAAATTAAGTAATGATGTTCCAAATTTAGTAATGATGTTTGAAATTAAGTAATGATGTTCCAAATTTAGTAATGATGTTCCACATTTAGTATATTTGTTGTTCCAATTTTAGTAATGACATTATAATTTAAAAATATTTTGTTCCAAATTAAGTAATGCTGTTCCAAATTTAGCAATGATGTTCGAAATTAAGTAATGCTGTTCCAAATTTAGCAATGATGTTCGAAATTAAGTAATGATGTTCCAATTTGAACTTATTTGTTGTTCCAATTTTAGTAATTATTTTCCAATTTAAGTAAATTTTGGTCCAATTTGAATTATATTTCAATTTTAGCATGCACGTTCCAATTTTTAAAAAACTTATTTAGGGTTAAAAATAAGGAACGCTTCATGAATTTGCGTGTCATCCTTGCGCCCCTGGAAATGCCATCGTCTCTGTGCCAACAAGGGCTTGTTGGGTCACTCATGTTCCAACAGCGTCGGCCAATCACACGATCCCAACTTTTGGGCATCCAATCAGAAGGCTCGATTTGACTCAACAAGCCACCTCGCGATCGCCATCTTGGATTCTCCCCGCACCGGCGCTCAGTTCAAGATCGGACCCCACGGAGTCAAGTTCGTGAGTACAGCATTTGTCATATTTTTACGAATTGTGAGCAGCAAAACGTTGCCAATCGCGCCGTGTCAACGGCGGTGTTTTTTTTCCCGGTCCTTCGCAGCCCCCGTTCGCGATTTCGGAGGCATTAACGTTGGCACGGACTTGCGTTTTGACCGGAGTTTTATCACCGCGACGGAATCAATCGTGTACATTATTTATCGCCGCAGCGCGTAAACCGACAATTAGCAGAGCTGAGCACAGTCTCTTAATGAGACACGAGCTAACGGTGACCCGCAGTCTGACACAACTTGCCGTGCCGTCGGCGCCGGTTTAATATTGCATCATGTTTCATCATTCATTCATTCATTCATTCATTCATTCACTCACTCATTCATTCACGTGTGTATTTCAGCAGTCCGGAGGAGTGTTACACAGCTGCTTAATCAGACACATCCAGATGTTTATTTCATACAGATAATAA
>NW_024618370.1:0-1269 GCF_008729295.1 Plectropomus leopardus | reverse complement strand
ACAGAGTCAGTGAGGACTGGATGACACAATCCCACACATTTTCATAGCCAAAAATTTCAAAATGTATCCATTGCTTTTTCAAGGACACACACACACACACACACACACACACACACACACACACACACACATATATTTATATGAATGTATATATTTGGCCCACTAACCAAGCGTTTTTCAAACATAAGATTCAAGCTCTATTCAAAAATAATTTTAGTTAGCCTGTATATATGGAGAAAGAGACAAAGCATTGGGGAGAAAATGAAAAAACATACATGATGCCAAACTAAACATGAGGGTCACATTAACACATATTAGAGCCAAGTGATGTCTGCAGCTTCAGAAAATAAATTTGCTGTTTTATGTTGCATTATGTGGAGGCTGTCTAAGGAAGATTACTGTAGCAATTTCATTACTCACAACATATTTTATGCTTTTTCCTTTAAATGATTTTAAGTAATTCCACAACTCTTCCAGGCCTGAAAAATGAGATTGTGAAATTCCATGACTTTCTAGGTATTCCATGACCGTGGGAACCCTGTTACATGCTACTCGCTCCTAACTTACATCTCACTTTCAGTAGAAATTCACAACAACTGATTTACGAAATTCTAAGATACTGATGTGTAGGGTGCACATTATAGCACATTTCAAGTTACTCTGATTTTGCACGTTTTTGTTTGTAGATAAAACGAGACAATCTTGGTGAAAATTGGTGCAGTCTCTGTGCTGCTTTTAGCCCTTTATCTGTGTCTTCAGGGCAAATCTATGAGAAGAGGGGAGGGGTGTATTAGCATGCAGTGCTGACTGCCAAAATGTCCTTTTTAATGCCACCACTGGGAGTCGCCAAAGCCAGAAATGTTTTAATTCTTCACATATGGGCTTTAATCTTCACCATTATAGATCTAACCGGAGCCTGGTTTGAGCTAAATATTTAGCTTGATTAAATAAAAAAACAACCTATAAATAATAATAAACCTAAGGGTCTATTATGGCAAAACACATACATTAAACTTTCCATGAGACCCTTTAAATGACAGGATTGGAGCATCCTTAAGATCCTCCAACTCCACTCTGCTAATTGTTCACTGCAGTATATTTAAAAAGCAAGGTGATGCTGCCTTCTGTGTTATTGGCCTCCAGAGAAGGTCAGATTTTCTGAGCCAGTTGTCAACTTCAAACATAATTTAAAAACCTATCTTTTTAGACTTTTATTTATGTAGCTTTTATGTAATTAATTGGCATCAAATCTATTTCATATTTATTTAT
>NW_024618369.1:0-4399 GCF_008729295.1 Plectropomus leopardus | reverse complement strand
CATTTCTAGGACTTAGGTCATTTCTAGGAGTTATACAACTTTCTAGGACTAAAGAATGTTACTTGGATTTTAGGACATTTCCAGGATTTTAGGACATTTGCAGGGTTTAAGTACATTGCAAAGACTTGAGGACATTTGTAGGATTTTAGGACATTTCAAGGATTTTAGGATAGGTTTTAAGGACATTTCTAGGATTTTACATTTCTAGGACTTTAGGTCATTTCTAGGAGTTTTACAGCTTTCTAGGACTGTAAGACATTTTGGGACATTGGGACATTTCTAGGACATGTCAAGGGTTGTGGGACATTTCTAGGATTGTAGGAAATTTCTAAGATTTTAGGACATTTCCAGGATTTTACAGTGTTTCCTGGATTGTAGGAGATTTCTAGGATTTTGGAACTTTCTAGGACATTTCCAGAATTGTAGAAAATTTCAAAGATTTTAGGACAATTCTAGGATTTGAGGACGTTCCTTGGATTTTAGTACATTTCTAGGACTTTAGGGCATTTGCAGGGTTTAAGTACATTTCAAGGACTTGAGGACATTTGTAGGATTTTAGGACATTTCTAGGTTTTTAGGAATTTTTAGGATTTTAGGGTATTTGGAAATTTCTACAGGATTTTAGAAGAACTCTTGTTGAGGCAAAGTCGCGAGTCCTGGGAACTGTAAGTCTTGCACAGTCTTTCTCTGTTTGTCTTTTCTTTGTTATTTTATCAATGTTTGTCCTCGCTATGTGGGACAGCAGGAAGACTAAATTGAGTCAGACTCACAAGTTGTTTTATTGCAAAGCAATAAAACAAGCTGCTGCAATAACATTTCCTAAAATACAGTATTCAGTATTACACCTTTTATGCGCACGTTTCATACTTGTTAGCTCTCAATAGCTTTCATACTAAATGAATTTCTGTAAGTCCATTACCAGTTTCGGGGCATCTGTGAGATTATGTGCAGAATAAATCCACCAGATGTGCATAATAAATCTGCCTCGTGGTATTTTTCTGAAATACCCCTTTAGGGATCTATATGCACCTCCTCTGGTGATATGCAATATGTTCGACCACCTGCGCAGTAATGGGACTGGACAGACTGGTTCTGTGGATGCTGAAGCTTCCCACCAACAATTCAGTTTCACTGCAATTTAATGCGTCATCTGGAGTTTTCATGAGAAACTTTTACAACTTTTGTTAAATGGATCATCACGTTTTTTTTTTCCTTTAACAGACTTTGTGTTTGGAGGTAACGTTGTTTGCAGTGGGTCAATGCATCATCATTCACCAAAGTTAAAGGTACCCTGTGGAGGTTTTTGACCACTAGTGTCACTGCAGTTTGATGGGTCGACCTAATATTGTTTGTTCTACCTGCGCACACACAAGGACACACATTCAGGCCACGAGCACACAGGCGGCGTGAAACAGTCTTTTATACTGAGCCTTGCTTCTCAACAATACTTCCAAAAAGTGCTTAAAAACTCTGGACTTAACTGTCTCCTGTTCAGCGTGTGGACAGAGGGAGATCAGACCAGCTGCCCCAAATTCAGTGGCCCAAAATCAGCTCAGTTTCAAACCCATCTTGTCAAATTTAGACGCTTAGACAGGTGCACTCTGCGTGCACAGAGGCGTCTTTTTAGTGTTGGTATAAGATGGATTTTGTTTTCTCGTTGTTGTTTTTTTTTCGACACTTTGTGGAACAGAGTTAAAAAGGCACTTTTTTTAAGTTGTATTTTCAATTAATTTTTAAGAATGTGTTTTTGTATTTATTTAAAGATTCTTCTGAGTTTTTGTGAATTTAATGCAATAAGTTATTTTCATTTGCTGTTATTTTTTATTTGTATACTGTGGAAATGATTTAAATTATTTTGTTTATCTATTTATTAGAACTTATTTAAATTATTTATGTAAGTTAATTTATAACTTGTTGGGTTTTTTCATTTTATTTACTTAATTTTTTATTTTCATCTTTGTTTTGTCTTTGTGACTGTGTGACAGGATGTATATTGATTTTTTTTGTTGTGTTGTCAAAACTTAAAAATATGATCTAATAAACATAAAAGTGTGTTTCATGTGTGTTTTAATTTGTGTTGCATGTTTTCTTTGTCAGTGATGTTGGTGTCGAGCTGCTGCTGAATCACTGAGAGTGAAAACAGGTTTGCGTCGTTAGAGGCTCTCGGCAGTGAAGCACTGTGGAGCTGAGGGAGGAAGGGGAAATCATTCTGCAGGAAATAAAAAATCTGTTGCATTTTGTGCACTTGTGCAACCACGAAACCCTCTATGAATGCATGGTGCTTTGTTGAAGCTTTGTATCTATTGGCTCCCCCTTACGTTTACCTGTTCAGGTGGAGCGTTCCAGTTAGGTGAGGCTGAGAGGGTGAAATGCCATTCACTGGTCAGTGGAGAGGAGAGGTGGCAGCTTCCTGTGAGGCTGCAGATTAATTTGTTGTTTTTGCTTCATTTTGAGTTATTTTTATTGAATATTTCAGGGATTTTTTGTTGTAGTTTTGTTTGTTTTTGTCATGCCACAGCAGTGTGTTTTTAAAGGTTAAATAAAATGAAAAAAAGTGTTGAATGTCAAGAAAATGGACAACGTGAGGCTTCTGGAATGAGGATATCTGTCAGAGTGCTGCAGAGACACCATGGCTGCAGAAGAATCGCCTTCGGTCAGATTATCTCCTGGATCAGACGGATTAATCTGCAGCTCAAGATAAAGGGTGAGTTTATTATCTGGTGTTATGGAAGAGGAAATATTCCTAAAACTTTCTGTCGTCCCTATCTCCTGCTTGTTCTATTTGATCAGCTAATGATCGAACAGTGGCAGGCGGTGTTTTTTAAATTATTTATTGTTTCACTGTGCCTCTGCACTGGCCTGGTGCAGCCGAGGCATTAGGTTTCGGGTTTATACGTCCCATTCTTGTTAATGCGATATCTAGAGAAAATCTTGCAGGATTTTTTTCAAATTTGGCACAAATGTCAACTTGGTCTCAACAATGTACTTATTAGACTTTGGAGGTCAAAGGTCACTGTGATCTCATCTTTCCCATTATTTTGAACACAATATGTCAAGAACATCTTTGGGGAATTTCTTCAAATTTGGCACAAACATCCACTTGGACTCAACAATGAGTGAAATAGATTTTGTTAGTCAATGTTCAAGGTCACTGTGACCTTGCATCCATCTCATTCCAGTGAACCCAATATCTCAGGAACAGCTTGAAGAAATGTATTCAAGTTTGGCACAAACGTTCGAGTAGACTCAAGGGTGAATTGATTAGATTTTGATAGTCGAAGGTCACGGTGACCTTACGTTTGTCTCATTCTCTTGAGCATGATATCTCAAGAAAGCCTTCAGGGAATATCCTCAAATTTGGCACAAACATCCACTTGGACTAATGAATGAACTGTTTGGAATTTGGTGGTTAAAAGTCAAAGGTCAAGGTCACTGACCTCACAAAACATGTTTTTGGCCTTAACTCAATAATCCATATGCTAATTGTGTTTTCATACAAATGTTTAACGGGATGAAATGATAAAGTGATGATATTTTATATGCAAAAGGTCAAAGGTCAACTTCACTGTGATATCATTGTGTTTTCTGTCTGTATTTCAGGAACAGAAGGGGAGACATTTGGTCAGATACTGAATTGGTGACACTAATCTGTAAACTGCGCTGATTGTAGAGGTCGGGTGTCCATATTTCTGCAGACACGGATGTAAACTGTGAAGTGTAATTTGAGCGGTATGTGAAGTCATACAAACACATGCTAATTATAGTTTTATGTAACGTGTTGTTAAACAGGTAAATCCTGTTGAGCTCAGTGATCTAACAAGGAAGACTGAGTTGTGTTGGAGTGAACTAGAAACAGAATATCAACACCACAAACATCTTTTCAAGTACATTTTATCAAGAAAATCTTTATTTAGTCGTGTCCATGTGGGCTGAGGTTGTTCTTGCTTTTTTATCGTTCCATTAGAAAAAATATAGATTTAACCATGTGATGACCATCAGCTTCAATCATTAAGTTGACTGTAAAAATCTCCAGCATTGTATACTTTTATTAAGAAAAAACAACCAAAATCCATGTTTTAAGACATCTTTTATACACAAAGTTCAAGGGACAATTTCAAAATAAAAGCTTATTCACAATAAAAGCCTTTAAAATACTTATTATACTGCAGAGTTTTACAGATGGTCCAGAAATATTATTTCTGAAATTATTATTTTTAACATGCAGTCTTCAGAACTTGAAGTATCTTTTTTGATTGTTTTCATGTACAATAAAGACAGCAACGAAAATATGATTAATAACAGAACAGATCAGGGAGGGCTTAATTTATAGTTACTGGTCCGATTTTGTTCAGAAAACAGATACACATGTCCTCATTAAACACACAAAAATATGACAGTA
>NW_024618368.1:0-1271 GCF_008729295.1 Plectropomus leopardus | reverse complement strand
TTTGTGGGCTGCGAAAGGAGGAGCCTTCGAATTGTGACCAAATGGGACAGCCTTCGCGCAGCGCTGTGACGTAATTGGCCTTCGAATGCAGCCTCCGAAGGATGCAGACCCTGAATTGGGACACAGCTTATGTGTTAAAGTTAAATCAGGCTGCTGTGGTTCGCTGAGTGCAAAGTTCTCCTCGTCTCAGACATTCATGTATCTGAATGTTTTCTGTTAGATCAGATAAAAAAGCCTTTTTTGATTGATTTGATCCTCACTCAGGAAATTCACGTTACAGCAGCTCAGTTCAACATAAAAAATACAATAAAGGAGAACATAGCTAACAAAAAATGCAGGGAAGGAGAATATAAAATATTTAAAAGAAATATTGAAAAAGACAATTTTATTATTCATTTATTCGTTTATTTGACAGGGACAATGCAATGAACATATTAATAAGTTCGAAAACAATTTACTGATGTGTTGCATATTGGGCTTCTAGCTAAGGCTAGGCTAGGCTAATATACATATACAATACAAAAAAATATGTATAAAAGGAGAATATAAAATACAAATAATATAGATAAGGACAATATAAAATAAAATGAAATAGATCCGTCTGAGATATCACCAGGCGACTCTGACTCCTCCTCGCTGGTTCAGCTGGAGCTCGTTTTGAACTGTTAACTAAAGATTATTTCTGTTATGAATGTGCAGCTGCTACCTGTGAAGTAAAAATAAGGAAGAGTAAAAAAAAAAGAACAATAAAAAAATGGCCCTCAAAAAATTCTAATTTTTTTTTACTATTAACATTTATTAATTAACTTAAAAAAACTATTCTCGGGTTGTTTTCTCTGACTGATTTCTTGCAGTGTGACTGAAATGTATCACCAAGTTGCTTTGTTGTTGACTTTTCCTTCATGTTTTCTAAAAAAATCAAACCAGTTAGTTTCGGTTTCGAGGGTTAAACAGCTTATGAAAAGCATCTCAGATGACGATCCACTCTTTTCTAAAACTTTTTTTGCTTTCCTGTTTCCTCCTTTTTCTTTCTTTCAGCAAAGTTTCAATGTTTCTTTTGTTTTTAAAACAAAGATTTATTGATTATTAACCCTTTGAAACCTGGATCGACATCACTTTTCTTGTGCTACGACGCTTTTCACAGGTATTTAACATTTTGAACCCTGAGCAAACTGATTTTATTTTCTTTTGATAACATGAGGGAAAAAACAGCGAGCAACTTGGCAAGAAATGTCCCTCAAATTATAAGAAACTTGTAAAATTCATCTTTC
>NW_024618367.1:0-2075 GCF_008729295.1 Plectropomus leopardus | reverse complement strand
TTTGTTTTGATTATTTTACACCTTACTCGTCTTTATAATGGTAAGCAATCGCTTACATTTTAAGTTTTGTTTTGAGTCATTAGAGTGAGAGGGAGCTTCATATTCCAGGAAAAAGAGGTGCACCAACCTGTTTCTGGTTAATGAGTTGGCGTCGTGCTTCTCTTGCATGAAAAGAGCAATAGCTGCCTCACATTTGTTGTTTTTATTTTTGTGTTTTTCATTGGATTAGTCACAATAAATGCCATATTGATATAAATACATTAGATATTAATCCCATATGTGTGGCATGTGTAAATTAATCATAGCTAAATATACTTATAAACTTGACAAAATCATTGGATTTGGTAAGTTCAAGCTCATTATATTTGAAACTCCTCAAACTGTTTTTCAGTCGCTGGTTTCAGGAAATGCAGTGAACTGTATCAGCTAAAGATGGCACAGCAGAGTGCTTTGTGGTGTAACGCAATCATCTAGTATAACTTTTTTATGGCGTTGAAGGAGACTGCAGTCCAGTATGAAAATGAAAAATGTTAAATCAAAGAAACAACAGTGAGGCATCTACTGGATATTGTAATCAAAATCAGAGTATAATGTTTTCCTACATGTTAAATTAAAATACTGTAAAAAAAAAAAAAAAAAAAAAAAAAGTCAGGGTGGTGACTGCCACCATACCAGATTGTATAGCTAAAATAATGTAAAATAATTTGAATCTGTTATTCCGTGGCAGGTCAGAAAAGAACAAAAAGTTTTTTAACTGTGGTACTGATGGCTTGGAAATGAGTTTTTGCTAGTAAAAGAAAGGTGCCGGTTTTCATTTCAATTCAAAGTTGTATAAAATCAACTTTTTAAACTTTTTTCTCATCCTTATAACGGTAAGCATTCGTTTTGTGCACTCTGTATATCTGCCGTGACTCTGAAATAGGCTGTACTTTTATAATGTGCCTTAAATGTACCTTTAGTTCCGTTTTTTGTCTTTCTTTATTTCTTTCTGTCTGTCTTTGATCATTTATTCAACAAAAATCCACTGATCTGTGTTTTTAAATTTTACACAATGATTATTGTTATTGTCAAAATAATAGTAACATGCAATCTGCTCAACAGAGTTAAATAAAAAAATCAAGACGAGGCTACTTCCGTGTCCGCCATCAGATAAACGTCATCCCAAAGACACTCACCCTGCCATGCAAGGCGAAGAGACACTCAAACCACTGAAAGAGTCGCTACCATAAAGACAAACCTGTGTAAGTTCATGCTCAATATATTTTGAACTCGTCAAATTGATTTTCAATCACAGGGGAGTAATATGTTTATATTAGTGCTGGGCATAGATTAATTTTTTCAATCTAGATTAATCTCACTGCAATCCTGTAGTTAATCTAGATTAATCTAGATTAAAATTATAGATTTGAATTTTGCCAAAGACATTCAAAATAATATCTATCTATCTAAATGATGAAAATGCATCACAAACTGCTTGAGAAAGCTGTTCTACTATAATATTTGGTAAAGAAAATTAATGTTCCATAAGATTTACTTTGGTGTTTAACTTTTTTTTATTTTGTTAAACACAGACATTTAGGAACACAGGTTCTGTCTCCATGTGGAAAAAGCTTTTTTCTGCTAACTGGAATGAACAGCAGAGGCCGCAGCCTCTGATAACATGACCCTAACTGAACTGTGGGCCTACATTAGAGGTCATGAAGAAGACCATTAACAGTCAGCAGCTTTGTGACACGCTTGAGCCAATCACTCCAGTCTCTGCTTCTCCTTTTTCCACCAGTCAGACCAGCTTCCGCCTTGTTCACGCCCCCTCCGCGTAATTCGACCAGGTATACATCCGCGCTTAAACAACAAAGTGAAATTGGTGCCTTGCTCACTGTATAGACACAATTTAGTGAATAGTTTATCGCGCGATAAGGAAATTATCGCGCGATAAGAATCCCGCGTTAACGCAGCACGTTAACGCCGTTAACGGCCCAGCACTAGTTTATATGTTAAATTAAAATTTAATTAATTTAAAAGGGACCGTGTGTTGAATAATGTCACTATTTGGTGTACCATACCAAACTGTATAG
>NW_024618366.1:0-1680 GCF_008729295.1 Plectropomus leopardus | reverse complement strand
TCGGGATACATGATCTTGGAACCAAAGATGAAAAAGTTAAGGTATTTGACTCTGGGACTCTTTAGAGCGGAACTCATTTTGAATATGGGCCTAAGATATTTAAAGAACAGTACACTTGGCAAGTTTTCGTACCCTACACAAAATGTCTGCTACTGCATGTCTCTGTAGAAATGAAACACACCAGTGCATTATAGTGTAGCCTAAATACAGTACCAGTATTGGAAGAGGTACTCAATTTATTTACTTGTGTAAAAGTACCAATACCACAATCTAAAAACAAGTAAAAGTCCTGTATTCAAAAAAGAATTCAAATTTTACATCATCTCCATCATCATGAGCAAAAACTATTACATACATTTGAATGAATTAAATCTAATGTTGATTTCTATCAATGTTGTTGGATAAACATGCATCCCTGAGTCATTTATTTTCACATGTACAACACCAACTAATATCTATATATCTAGTTGTGTGTGTGTGTGTGATTTGATTTATTTATTTCAAACATAAAAAAGGAATAGAGAAATTATTATACAAAAACAGACATAAAAAGGGAATAATTACAGTCGATGAAAAACATAACTTAAAAGAAACTTTCAAATACATAATGACCTTGTTTACCGCAGCAAAGGCAGCATCTATGTATATATGTGTATGTGTGTGTGTGTGTGTGTGTGTGTGCTCGCGTGTGCCAGGAGAGCTCATGCCTCTTTATCTCCAGCCATCAAGTGGATGTACCTGAAAAGCTAAAGGTATAGGGAATACCCTAACTGGCAACCTGTTTTGCACAACTAAAAAGTGATGCATTTATAATGACCTATGCTAATAATGTTTCATTGTTGGTGTTAAGTGTAATCATTTTCATGCATTTATAAGAACCTACGCTGTGTCATAAGTGAGTAATGCCTACCATATACTACGATACTTTTAAAATGCATTTAAAAGACTGAAGTCTGACACTCATTTACTGTAAAGACAATGGGCCTCATGCAAGAAACTATAAACTACAGAATTTTCTCTTATTTTTTACTCATATCCAGGATTGTTGTTCTTTTATTGGAACCCACAGATTTTTGGGATTCACCAATGTTTTCTTATTTTTGCCCTTCACATAGGTAAGAGGAAATTTCAGAAGTGGTTGAGCCAACAAATTGTTGCCCAGCACTAGGAAGAATAAGTTTTACATTTTAGGAATGCTTTAAAAAATGCATGAATACCATTTGATCAAATTTAGATGAGGTTTTAGAGTAACTATAATGATTGGATGATTTTAGCATCTTTACTCAAGTACTGTACTTAAGTACATATTTGAGGTTACTTTTCTGTTAATTAAGAATTTTAATCTCATGCCACTTTCCACTTCTACTCCACTACACTTCAGAGGGAAATATTGTACTTTTTACTCCACTACTATTGTTTACAAATTAGGATTTTTGCGTACAAACCAAAAAGTCAGTTGAAAGTCAATCTTCATGCAAAAAAATAATGTTTTTAGCTTTTCTTATAAACTGTGTGTATGAGGACTTGATGCTTTTTCTTCTAATTATTTAAATTATTAAGATTTCTTAAATTTATTTAAACGTTGGTACATGTGCACTTTTACTTTTAATACCTAGATACATGTCCCTGAAATCATGTTTACTTTGTTTGAGTTTATTCAACAGTAGACCTATGTCAGTT
>NW_024618365.1:0-2258 GCF_008729295.1 Plectropomus leopardus | reverse complement strand
TGTGTGTGTGTGTGTGTGTGTGTGTGTGTGTGTGTGTGTGTGTGTGTGTGTGTGTGTTCATGGTAGAGTTGTCAGTGGCTATCTTCTAATAATTTTACCCCAGAGAATATTATTGATTATACAGATACAGGATCATTTTGCTATCCTTTTGTTTACTGCAGTGCGCACCAACCAGATCTGGTGGGAGCTAGCAAGTGGAGCAATTCTGCAATTATAGCTAATGATGCTGTCCCAACCCAAAAGCGTTGTTGCACAAACATTATGCTGACCCTCCCATCATACCCTTATGCTGCCTCATACTTCTGTATAACACTACAGTAGCTGAATGGGGGCACAGACCTTTATGATGCAATGGAGTTAGTAACAGGGCTATTTTGGCATCTCTTTAAAAGGGACAGCCAGCAGAATGGATCACGGGCAGGACAGGTGTGATGTAATGGGGTCTTGGTGCTCCTTACCCTCCAAGCAGAGGATGAGATCAGCTGCCATATAACGGAGATGCTTAATAATCGTCATTGACGTGTTATGCCATTGTTTTTGTCTATGTAGCACTGCAAACACATATATTTTATGTCACACTAGAAGCCGGCAATGTTGTGTTACATGTCACGCCTCTTTTGGTTCTGTGATGCCGGCATACTATCTAAAATCACAGACTGGAGCAGAATGATGCCTTAGGTATTTGGCTCTCTCTAAAAATGTAAAGATGGTGTAAAGAAGTGACTTAGACATGACCTCATAGCATGACCTCTGTGTAAAAAGGGCTATAGTTAGAGCTAAAGGGGTTATGTGTCTCAGAGTGAAGTCACTTTTACTCACTGAGGCTACCTGAGGGGAGAGTAGAAGGTGATCACCATGCAACGCCGCCCTGCCACTGGCATGGGGTTACAAGCAGTAATCGCAGAATGAATGGCTAATCTAGGGTTAGCTCATTTAGTTTTTTTTTTCTTTTTCTCAGAAATTAGTTTGTTAGTTATTGTTTAATGGGTCTCAAACGGCTATTAAAAGCATAAGTAAATCAAGACTGACATCCTTAGCTCCTGGTAATAAAGAAACATGTCACTCAGGGCAACAGTGTGGCCCATTGATGTGTTTTAAAGATGTTGTTATTGGGATTTCCCCTTATTTTATAGAACAGATATATTAGCATGAAAGAGGGACAGAGAGGGGGATGACATGCAGCAAAGGGCCAAAGGTGGAATTGAACCTGCAGCCGCTGGTGCAAGAACATAACGTTTTGTACATGGCCCACTCCAGGGTGCCCCATTATTGCCAATGGGTGCTCCATTATTGATGTTTTCTTAATATGATGTTGTGTTTTTTTTCCCCCTGTGCCGCTCCATGGCACAGGGGAAGAAGATGTATAAGGCTTTAAGACACACACTATAATTTTTAAATAAAAACAAACCAGCAGTAAGATAATAAGTAAATAAACTAAGTAAAATAGAGAAAGAACTCAGTTATATTCAGGCGAGATGATTAAAAATGTCTAGAATACAGAAGAACAGTCAGGATGTGTGATCTGTAAACCAGGGACTCTCCCGAGGTTCAAACTTCAAAGACTCAAATTATAATGGGTGTGGTTGAGACGCGCGTGTGTGTTGTGTGTTGTGTGTGTGTGTGTGTGTGTGTGTGTGTGTGTGTGTGCGCGCACGTGCATTTGAACCTGAAAATAGATTCTGTGTGAGGTTGTGTGCTCATGTTGGGTTTTGCACTTATCCATACACTGTGTATATGATGTGTGCAGGCGTGTCGTCTGGTCTGTAAAATATGTTAAAATATACATTTGAAGTCTGGGCTTTGGGGTTCTTCCCGTTACCGTGACGACCCGAGGTTGGAGTCGACTGCTAGCAGATCTCTCCTCATCACCTGTACCCCACTCTCTCTCTCTCTCTGTGGTCTTCCTTTTTGTCTTCATCACTGAGACCCGCTCTGTCTCTTTGCTGTTTATATCTTTAATTCTAGCTGCTGTCATGAAAGAAATCAGATGCAGTTGACTTCTTGTCATTAGTCGTCTTTGATCTTTTGTCGTGCTTTTGGACAGCAAGCTGCGGAAATGTCTCTGTCTCTTTGTCTCTTCCTGTTTATGTCTCTTATTTATCTCCTGCCTTACACACACACACACACACACACACACACACACACAACATTTTGTACTGAGCATCCCGCAGTGTTTCAGTGTGTTCTAACAGCAGGAGCTCCAGGAACAGGCAGGGGCTCCATGGCCTCGCCATGCCCAGAGACACTGAGCTCTCCTT
>NW_024618364.1:0-3908 GCF_008729295.1 Plectropomus leopardus | reverse complement strand
ATACAAACACACACACGTTTTCCCATGCTGTTAACTCATATGTAGCTCTTTAGAGTACAGATGTGCAGTTACCTTGACGGGTTTGGCGGGCATGTTGCCCATGAAGTGTGTGCTGTATGGGTAATCCAGCATGGCCATCAGAGTGAATGCGTTTCTCAGCAGGCCGTTGAGCTGGTGGATGTCCTGAGGAGATGACGGAGGCTTGCACAGAGAGAACTCTGACTGGATGCGACTGTAATCTGGCAACATCAATAGCAGAGTTGTGTGGACTCATCATAATCATAGAAGTAGTTTTGCGTTTTAAAATGAAAAGGTATTAGCGTGGATGTGGTCAGATTTACCTTGCTGTTCGGCTAATTCTTTCAACTGGTGGAACGCTCCTCTCACAGCTTCTCTGCATTCAGGGGCAACACTCTCAAAATCCTTTGAAAAAATAACAAAGGTCATTATCCACCTAGCACATCTGTGTAAACATATTTACTAAAGTGTTTCAAAAATAGGACTAAAAATTTTAAGGCAAACATGGAAAAAAAACCTCTGCTTCTGTGGAACTTCCTGTTTTATGTATAGGTGGAATAAAGGGAAAGTTTGGATTTTAAGTGGGGTTATACCAGGTGCATATCCATAGACAGTTTGTTGCATAGAGATGTCGGTCAGCACACCGCCACTTTGGAGAAGCAGGCAGAGGAGTCTGACACAGGAGTTAAGGAGTGTACTGCTCTTAATGGGTCAGAGACAAAAAATATTTTTGCCACCTACAAAAGCGCCACCTAAATATGTCAATATTTGGGGCATCGGTGGCTGAGTGGATAAAGCAGGCACCTTGCTGCAGCAGCCTCAGGTTCGTTGCCCGCTCAAGGCCCTTTGCTGCATGTTGTCCCCACTCTCTCTCCCCCTTTCACGCTATTGATCTGTCCTATCTAATAAAGGCTAAAATGCCAAAAAAATCTTAAAAAGAAATATTTCTTTCTAATATTTCTTTCCTTTGGTTTCACCTGAGCAAGCACTGCTATTTCTAAAATGTCCTCAAAAGGTGACAAGTTGGGTAAAAAAATAAGATGCTAATGTCAGCCTTACACTGGAAGCCATCACTACATTGCTTGAGCAGTACCGCGAGGCGTTGGAAATCAAAACATCATTCAGCCTGCTCGACACAAAACTCAACCAAAAGCAGCTCACAGTGGACGACCATGGCCAACGTGTCTGATCCCTTGAACTCTCTTCAGAGGACCTCAGTCAGCGAGCTGTGGACCTTAAGAGCGTTGCACTACTCTCCATGACAAAAATGCTAGCCTAAAGTAGCTAAAGTTAACAAGTTATCCTGGGTCTACTGGAATTCACCGAAAGCAGCCATCCAGAAATTTTCCTCAAAGCTGTTGCATGAAGCGTTTGGGAACGAGAAACTTCCATCTCTACCAGAAATCAACAGGGCCCATCGCTCTCTTACATCCAAACACACCCCCGGACAGCGACCACAGCCAGTCATTCTCCACCTGCGCCGGCATCAGAGAGTATTTTCACTGCTTTACATCTCATTGAAAGCCCCTTTCAACAGGAAAGCTGTTAACAGCTTCAGTCCTCTGTCTGTGCTCTCATCAACACCAACAGCAGAAAAAAGTAATTTTAGGTCACTGAACGCAGGAGTTGCTGATCTCCTGCTGATTCAATCAGTTCGTTAGTTTGTGTTATTTTGTGACTTTGGTGAATCTAAATCTTTTCAGAGCCAAAGTCACACAATAAAAATCTAACTGACTGACTGAGGCAGGAGTTGACCAGCAGCTCCTGTATTCAGTGATGTTAAATCCTTGTTTTTCTCCATAGAGTGTGGCTTTGATCAGAGCAATATAACAGCTTCATTGTCCCGTTGGAAAATCACTGTCTGACAGTAAGGTATAGCTGTGAAAAAACTCTCATAAACTTTAATTGTTTTTTTCAGAGGGACTTTTGTTAGGAGGCTAAAATACATTGTTGTTGACCCCCATTTAAAGCAGTTTGTTGCTTAGCTTCATGTCGGATTCCTGCCTGTTTCTCTAAACTGGGGGCGTGCTGATGGACATCTAATGAAATACACTGACTATGGATAAGTACCACACACAACCCCTCTTTAAAAAATCTGGACTATCCCTTTATGGCCACTTATCTGTGATTGACAAAGAGGAGCATCAATGCACTTACAGCGGTAACGTCTCTAAAAAACTGCCTCGAGTCTCCCAGCCCAGCAGTGGACAGTATGGGCGCACTGGCAGCCAGAGCTCCAGCCACAATGTTTGGAAACTTGATTCTCATGTAGACGGACAGCATTCCACCGTAACTGCAGGAGGACACAGTCCAGCACCAAACAAGAGGAAAGAAATAACACTGAATAATCAATATCTTTCACTTTAGAACATATTTTAAGCTGTGCCTGGGTTAAGATGATTAGTAATTGGTAAATGAACTGTACTTGTATTGCACTTTTCTAGTCTTATTGACCACTCAAAACGCTTTAACACTACATGTCACATTCACCCATTCACACACACATTCACACACTGGTGACCGAGGCTACCGTACAAGGTGCCACCCGCTACTCAGTAATCATTCACACACACGAACACTCCGATGACATAGCATCGGTAGCAATTCAGGGTTCAGTATCTTGCCCAAGGATACTTCGACATATTGCCTGGAGGAGCCGAGGATCAAACCGCTGACCTTCCGATTAGAGGACAACCCACTCTACCTCTAAAGCACAGCCGCCCCAAATGAACTGAGTAATAACTATGTTCTGATATCTGAAAGAAAAAGGAAACTTGTCATTGATCCGTATCATACTAAAAGAACAAAAAAGGATCAGATCACACTCTGAAAGCCGACACTGCTGCTCACACAGTTCTGGCATCTGATTTCCAACCACAATTTAACCTGGATGGATTGTGAAAATAGAGTATATTGAGATGTTCAGAACAGCTGCAATGTCAAGATTGGCTTTAAAAAAAAAAAAACATCATGTGACCTGTTACACTAAGTGTGTAAAATTTAGAGCTGAAATGATTAGTTAGCCAAACAAATAGACAGATTGACAGATTATTGTTGATTGTGAAAGTGCTTTTGTGTGTGTGTGTGTGCGTGTGTGTGTGTGTGTAAATAACAAATGCCAAAACACTGCTTCTTAATTAATTGCCGTTCTCGTAGAAACTATTGGTAGATAATAATCACCTGCACAAGAAGCAAAGGGCAGTCTCTGTTAAGCATGGTCAAATAAGATCTACCACATGGGATCCTAAAGAAGGTTACAGAAGGAAGTGTACATCTATTCATGGACAAGAGGCTCGTGCTCATGACAGCACGAGATGCAAACATCTCTGCAGCTGATATTTCCAACACATCTCTCACACACACACACACAATATAGACTGATAAACAGCACAACAATTAAGAGGAAAAATTATTTTTTCCCTTTAAAAAAAACTAAAGAAAAGTATAATGCAATAAAAAAGTCAAACGGCTGAATCAACACTTCTCTAAAACAGTTTCTACAGAAACTGAACAGTAGAACCTTCATAAAGGAGGATTTATTGAAGATCTGTTAGATTGGATGCACTGGTTTTAGCTGCAGCAGGTGTATCTAATTAACTAGACGCAAAGTGTATAATGCTAAAGAGATTATAGCCTCTGGTCCTGCTTGTGCATCTTATACTTAAACTTCATTTGTGTTTCATAGCCAAAAGAGAATCAACAAAAAGTGTTACATTGCTTAACTCTTTGAAACCTGGACTGACATCCCTTTTCTTGTGCAGCATTCATACGCCTATCACAAGCATTTAAACCTGAGCAAATTGGTTTGATTTCTTTGAAAAACATGGAAATTTGATAATGTGCATCTTGACAAGAAATGACCCCCAGAAAAGAAAGTGTGTGTGAGTGTG
>NW_024618363.1:0-1791 GCF_008729295.1 Plectropomus leopardus | reverse complement strand
ATACGTATCTGGTTATTTTTATTCCACATGTTGTCAAGAGAGAGTTAAAGACCATTATTGCCAGTGACTCCTGCTGTTTGATCCTGTATTGGAAACTGTTTTATTAGATTGCCTGTTGTCAGGGTTACAATGACGGCGATGACATTTTAAGAGTCTAAGTGATACAGCGCAGATGTTTATCATTAAGAGGAAAATTACCCCAAGACAATTATCGACTGGTAACTGCCTTTAGCTTTGCAATGACGATGAAGTCTTTTTCCTGGAACAACATATTACTTGAATTTGGTTCAAGGTTTAAATGAAACAAACAGCAACACAATGGCGTAATTGATTACTAAATTTTTTCTTTTTTGCCATTAAGTCCATATAGTGCACATATAGTTTTCTTAAATATTTATTGAGAATATAACCATCCTAAATTATGATTAAGTGATTTTGTTGGCTGTGGGATCATGCTATTGATAATTAATCACAGCTAAATGTGCCATTTTGTTTGTGAAAGGCCAAAACTGGCCAGCAATATGAATTGAAATTGAAAATGGAAAATAAATTTTAAAGTATGTATTTTAAATTGACATAAGTGAAATAAATTCACCTGTCATTTAAATTTGAGCCGCAAATTAGTATGAAAGAAATCAGTCTGTTATGAATGTTTTTGCATTACAATCCATAACAATTTCTCCATTTGTCTTTCAATTCATTTACAAAACTCTCCAGAGACTTAAAGTCAATATAAACAATTAACATTAAAACAACTGAAAACAGAGGAAAAACAAGAAATTTGTGTGAGCTCAAGCAGACATGATGGAATGAAAAACAGAGGGAAAACTCTGATTGTCTCTTTCCGACGTAGTGGATGACTGCTTGGAAAGCGGACAGCAGTAATGGCTAGGGAGTCTAGCGCTGATATCACAGCTCTGGCTTCTCCATGACACAACACAGATAACTGAACCGCTCGCATGGGACCGAGCAGAGCAGATGCACAGCTGATTACCACCAGCCTGATTGCGCACAGATCAGGCAGTTTTTCCTGGTGCGTGCTCCAAGTGGAGTGAGGCGAGCGATTGCAGACAGACATTACCGAACACAGTCAAAGGGGCCAGCCAGAGGGTGTGTGGGAACGGCAGAGAGGTGACGGCTGCACTCATGTAGCAAGTTCGAAGTACAGAACACACACATCTGTAGATGCACCAGCAAACAGGGTTTCCACAGCTTAAGGCAAGTTAGATTTGAGACTTTTTAATGCCACTCAGAATTCAATTTGAGACCAATTTCAAGAAGAATAATCAAGAAAGTGGAATAAACATGAAATGACATCAGAAAAGAACTGGAAAAAAACTAGCGTTTGTTGGCGAATTTTTTTTGTCCATTTTGTATTTCTAACTCTGCATGTGTGATTCCACTGCCTTGATTCCCATTGTGCCGAACTTGAAAACTTTCATGGTTTCAGCCATACCATGAAATCTTGGTTGAATTGCCATTTTTCATTGAATTTGCACTTTCCCACGTTATCCAGGGTTCAGTGACAGCTAGCTAACAGACAGTGGATCCTCTGCTCTTAGCATCCCAGCAAAAAACAAAATATAAGTGTTGTTGGTTCCACTGCGTGCTCTGTATGACATTAATGCCAGAGGAGGCATTTATATAGCTGAGCATTTTAAGATTTTAAAAAACAGCATCATAATAAAACGATCATTAAAAATGTTGCTTTCTATGTCTGAGCATTTGAGCAAGAATTTTGAAAGACTGACTTAAGACATTTTAATATCAGTTAAGGCATTACATTTAGAT
>NW_024618362.1:0-3755 GCF_008729295.1 Plectropomus leopardus | reverse complement strand
AGCTGACACTGCTGTTATCATTTTGTATGTAAAGCATCCAACAGGCATGATGACATTATGATGAGTCTGCACAGACCGGTTCCTCCAGTACCTGTCTGCTTTGTAATGTCTAATGCTGCAAGTCTTCAAAGGACACTGTGTCACACCAGGTAACGCCCGCAGGCTTCATTCAGGAGTGAATTCGGCTGGAGATGGTGCCACTCCTTAGGGTCAGATCAGGTGTTTGTGCCGCCCCTTCATCACACGTCTCAGAGGACTTCCTACGTCTCGCAGTCTAACATTGAATTAGATGATGCAACTCCTCAAAGTAATGGAGGGAGTTGGAAAAATGAAGACTCCTGTTGGCAAAAGACAACTTATAACAAACTGAACTGAACTTTGAATCATTATTCCTCGGGAGCACTTTTGTGAAAGTTGTAGTTTTGTGGTCGACCATGTGGGGTCACTGTTTAGCCATAAATGAAAACGATGGTGTTTTCTCGGTTCTGCCCACATTTAAGACAGTTTTCGCCTAATCAGACACAAGTTGTGAAACGAAATTACATTAGTTACATTACATTAGTGTCTTATTAGTGTGTTTATTCGAGTGTTTTTGTTTGGAGTTGATTTTTAACCCTCAGGTCTCTTGGTCGGTTATAATCTGGTTTATATAGGACTGAGTGCAGCTCCATTTATCTGTGTACATTTATTCCTCATATCACATGACGGTCTGTCTAATAGGACCAGATAGAAGTTATATTATGCTGTCGGGTCTAACGCTGTGTGTGTGTGTGTGTTATTGCATTATCAAATCAGCTTTGAGAATGTGTTAGTCATGATGTGAGGTCAAAGGTCAAAATTATACCCATTATTTTTGCTCAGTGGACCTAAACATGGATGTGACTCATGAATTACAAGTCTGTAAGCTGTAACTAACAATTTGACTGTGGATTTTCTGTGAAATGACTGATCCAGTAATGGATGGTTGCAGCTACACAAAGATTTGTGATCAGCTTGGAGCTGTTCACTGTTGCACTGTAAAGGTGTCTCATAATCCAATGAGGGATGGGCTGTGAGATGGATTAAATTAATTATTGATTTCATATAACCCTTTGTACAGGATGCTTTATAAAGAAGGTAGAACCAATTCATATACTGTTGGCTGCATATAATCAACAGTGGATTATGAGACAATAGGGCACTGGGCACAGGTATGTAAAAAAATATTTAAAAAAAAAAAAAAGCCCCACCACCTCTGCTGCATAGGAGCAAGAAACATAGTTTGTGGTAGTTTTGCCGTTTTGTCTCTTTGAGGTAATTATTTTGTCTTGTTGCTATTTTTTGTGTCATTGCAGTTAATTTGTGCCTCTTTGTGATCTTTTGTGTGTTTTCTTTGCGCTCATTTTTAGTCTTTTCCTGCTCGGTATGTGTTCACTAGAGTGACATTTTGCAGATGAAGGTCAGGAGGGCCCCTAACACTTTGGGCCCCTGGGCCTGTGGCTGGTAGACTTGTTTAGTGTCCATCTATCAGTGTAATATGAATATAGGAGGGAACATCACTGCTAATTTATTGTCTTGTATAGTGTTGGAAAGTAACTGAGTACTTTCACTCAAGTATTGCAAGAATGTACATTTTTGAGGTACTTGTATTTTGCAATGTGTTGCTACATCATACTTCTACTCCTAAATATTCTACTTTTTACACCACAAATATATTATTAATCGGACTGTAAAAAGTAATTAAAGTAACTAAAGTTACCGTTTACATTCAGATTAATAATATGAAGTAACTTAAGTTACTTTTTGATGTATTAAGGTAAGACTTAATTGATCCTCAGGTGAACATTCACAAGCTACCCAACTGTAATTAAAATAATCATCCAATTTTTACCAGCTGCAATAGTAAAGTAATAATAATTATTATACAAAAATATCACATAGGCTTACATTATTCTGAAATGGGCCGTTTTTAAAAACTAAGTAGGCAATATTTTAATACTAATGGTTTTACACTTTTACTTAAAAGATCTTTTTCTGATGCTGTGTAGCTGAAATGTGATACGGTAATTTAATCACGTGCTTTTATCCACATGGGACTTTATTAAATACGGAAAATGTCATTTTTTTTGTATTTGCTCCCTCGTTGCTGTTTGACTGAGACCCCAGTCCGCAGAGAAGCTCTCGGTTCAGTTTAGATTCAGATGGATCTTTATGTCGACTTTCACATTAGTCAGTCGGACTTCTTGTTGGCTTAAGAAATGAAAGGCAGCAGTGTTTCCTGCTGCTGTAACGGTGTTTGCATCAACTAACAAGGCTTTTCTTTATGTGAGAGCAGGGCGGGAGGGAGGCGGAGAGCTGGGTGGACCGGCGGACCCTGCACGGAGAGCGCGCTACCGTCAATTTTCGCCATAGTTATGAATGGCACTTCCGCTTACAACCTTCAAAATAAGACCCATATTTCTTAATACAGTTGAGTGGTTATATGGAAACTTTCCAAGTTTATCATAAGACTTATCATAAGGTCAGATTACAATTTCAGTCAAAATATTTAATATTATTTTTTGAAATCAGCTTTATGACTAATTTTATTAGAATTGCCCCACCCAAATCCCAATTAAGACTTTATTATAGGTTTATGACAGAAGAGGTCAAACGGGGAGTTTGACCTCTCTGCAGCATGATCTAATTGACTCCAAACGCAAGTAATGTCACTATGTAGGATACAAATAGTATTGTAAATTGTTATGTTCGTGAGCGATGTATTGGCAAACATTGCCTATTTCTCTACACATAGCCCCATCATGTATTAAACAGAAACTGCTTTCGTACTTGATATAACATATTTTAAGATTTTTGGTGTCTCCTTCATCAATGGCCAACTTGTGGCAAAGGGAATAGTTATCACATAGCCTACTAAATATTAATTAATTAACCTTTTGAAACCTGAGCAAATTGGCTTGATATCTTAAAAAAATGTAATTAATTAATTAAACTAGGAAAGAAGGCAATAAGCAACAAAAGAAAAAAAAAATACCCATAAGTTGAGAAATTAGTAAAACAAACCAACAACATAAACTGTGTAAATGGCCTGTGAAAAAGTACACTAAAATTCTAATAATTCTGTAACATAATTATCATAATATAAATGTAGTTTTTCCACTCTATTTTCTATTTTTTATATTAGGTTTTTTGAAATATTATTTTCTAAATGCTCTCATTTCCTTGTGGAACATTTTTGGAACAAGTGGCTTATACATGTTTTTGAAAGAAATCAAGCTAATTTGCTCAGGGTTTAAAGGTTTAAATAGTTGTGTAGTCTGAAAGCCAGCAACTAATTAGCATAGCGTCATCATACAAAGACTGAAAGTGCGGGGAAACAGCTAGCCTCGCTCAGGTGATGATTTTGTGATTGTGATTTTGTGATTTTTAAAAGAATTTTAATACAGATAAACCAAACGAGGTATATGCTATTATGTTATTTAGCCTGATTAGCTGGTGAGCTTTGGAGACGCTAGGCTAGCTTCCCAGCTAAGCTAATGCTAGCATTTCTACTGCCTTTAAAACCTGTTCAACTTTAAACTTCAATGTTAAACCTTTAAAATGCCTAAAACATGAAACAGACGGTCAAAACATATCTGTGTGACTTGGCCAGGATATTAAAATGTGTTTAATTTGGGATATATATATATATTTTAACATTTTATCTTTCTTTTCTTTTTTTTTATTTTGAAGGCGGCACACGTCAAGTTCCGGTGTTACTCCGCCTCTGTCCGGTT
>NW_024618361.1:0-1202 GCF_008729295.1 Plectropomus leopardus | reverse complement strand
GAGGCATGTTGAATCGTTTTTTAAGCCCTGGGGAGGGACGTATGACTTTAACTGGCTGGATTTTATGTTAATTTTTTTACACTCATTCAAACCTCTAAACCCGTTTTCTCCAAAAACACACAAAAAGGATTTTCTCCCTTTAAACGAATGGTTAATTTTCAAATTGGTCAATATTAAAGAACAAATGTCTTTGATGTTAGAAAATTATCTTTTTCTTCATTTCTGAGATTCTTCTTTTTAAAGTTTTGGGTTATTTTTCATTTGTTTATTTTTTAAATTCGTAGTGACTCTGAGAGAAAACATGCTTGTTTTTTTTGGAAATGGTAGTTTTATTTTCTTCTTCTTTTTTAATGTTTGTTAATTATTTTTGGTGATTTTCAAAGAAAAGATTGAGGTGAATTTTAATGAATGAATGAATTTTTGCTTTTTGCAGCCCCTCGCCTCACAAATAAACTACAGTCCCTGAGTGACTGCTTTCACTGCAGCTGCCGTCACGCTGACCACGAGCAACCACAGAAGAAGAGCAAACACACAGACTGACACTTTATTCCTCCGCTGGGACGAGGCGGCGCGGCAGGTGATGATGATGATGATGATGATGATGATGATGATGATGATGATGATGCTGCCAGGGTTTGGGTTTCGGGGCCCGTCGGTGGTCTCGGGGTCTGCAGGTGAACTTGAGGGTCCGGCTCTTGTGTTCCCAGGGAAGCAGCCAGACTTCAGTGTGACACTGAAACGTCTGAAAACACGACAGGAAGCAGGATTTTCACATTAAAACTCTGTAAAAAGACATTGTGTCCTCAGCACTTATCAAAGACCCGGTTTGTCCCCAGAGTGTCCCGTCTGTCCCGTAGAGACTCACCTGTCGCAGCTCGTCTCCTTCGGGCTGAAAGTCACAGCTGGACGGGTCCCTGCGGTCTCGTTTGCGGCAGACGGTTCTGGTCATGTTCAGGTCCACGAGGTAAAGAAAACCCTGAACCACCTGAAACCACCGACAGCTGGAGTCAGACCGCCTCAGGACCACGAGACAAACAAGCGTGAGGCGGAATCTAAAATCTGCCGTCCTCGCCGCTCGACGCCCCTGAATCCCCAAAACGTGACTCTGCAGCTCGAGCGAGACGAGAAGACGAAACAGAAATAATAATAATGAGAAATAATTATACCAAACAAGAATCCGTGACCTCTGACCCCTGAGCCGC
>NW_024618360.1:0-2402 GCF_008729295.1 Plectropomus leopardus | reverse complement strand
GTCATCGGGCAAGAGGCGGGGTCACCCTGGACAGGTCGCCAGACTATCGCAGGGCTGACACATATAGACAAACAACCATACACGCTCACAGTCACACCTAAGGACAATTTAGAGTCACCAATCAACCTGAGCTGCATGTCTTTGGACTGTGGGAGGAAGCCGGAGACCCCGGAGAGAACCCACGCAGACACGGGGAGAACATGCAAACTACGCACAGAAGGGCCCCTGCCAATGGACCGAACCCCGTTCAAACCTGGTGTTGAACCAGGGACCCTCTTGCTTGTTTAAGTGTTAACATCCAGTTTGAATTACATTAAATTCATTTCATATTTTTTAGAGGGACAACGCAATTTAACATTGTTCCAATGCAAAATGAAACTGATTTACAGTTATGGCTAATTTTAAACTCTTGTCCCTAGTATGACTTATTATGTTGTTAAAATGATGAGTTTTCAAGCATCATAAAACAAAAACTGGCAGCATAATAAAATACACATATCTCAATGCACACTACACTCTATATACCACACACTGCTCTGTGTACTGCACATCATGTTAGCATGAACAATTCAGATCGTGTTGGTGTTCATTGGCAACAGAAAATAAGTTCAAATTTCCAAACTTCAAATTCAAACCCAGAATTCAAAGCATATCCTATGCTGTTTTTCAGACTTTCAAAAATTCCTTGACATTGGATATTTGAATGGAAGTCTATGGACATGAACAGTTGGCGATACTGCATTAATCGTGATCTTAAGTAGTACTAAAGATCAGTGCAGTATCTCAGTTTTTCTCTATGTTCATTAATCACAAGGGCATCTCAAGAAGTTCAAAGTGCTTCGGAGTCTGGAGTTCACAGTCAGCTGTGAAATTACATTGACTTGCAGCAGCAAAAAACACCTACAGTTAGACTCAGAGAGGATTTCAAACTCCCCCTCGAAATAAGTTTGAAGCCATGCCAGTGGAGCCAGCTCATCGCTCGAGCACATTTCCAGGAACACAGAAACCCAAAAACTCTCCCTGAATCCTAATGAAGGCAGAGGCACAATCCCTCGTGGGGAGGCAGAAGGACCAAATGAAGATTTGATTAACAATTAGTGGAGGTAAAGGGTTACCTGAGTGATTTAACCAATGTGCTGTGTTTGTTACAGCTTGTTTGGTTTTAAAAGATACTGAATTGAAATCAAGTTAACATCAGTCAACCAACATTCACATACACGGCTTCATCATTAATTACAAGAAACATTATTCACAAGAATTACACTAACAAATTATCCGTATAGATGCTCGCCTGGTGCATACCATGGATGTATTGTAGGGAAATCGGCGCATACACCAAAAAGAGGTTTTAGCTTGCTAGTTTACTTCCTCGATATGCGTCACACTAATATGTTTTTCTCCACTGGCCCCGCCCACCAGTTTCCACCCAGCTCACAGACTGAACATTGTGAGCTGGGTGGAAAAAATACTTTTTCTTGGCTCAAGGAGGGTTTAACTTTTTTTTAAATTGCACACGTTTTATGTTCGTAGTATTTTATGTTTGTAGTAGTTTTTACTTTTTTTTGTTAGTATTTCCCATTTTATTATGTTTATTTTAGTATATCCACTATTATAATATTTTATTGTGTTCATGCATATGGCATAAATTTTGGCAAGATTGTGTAATTTTGTTTAATCTTACAACTCCCTTGTAACTCTTGTAATTCTTGTAATTTGTAATTTTTACTATTTTCCACCTGGTGACATCAATTTATTTAAAACCATTTTTGGCATATGGAAATTTTACATGCTATTTTCACAGCGTTCACTGTCACAATCAGTTTC
Source organism: Plectropomus leopardus (assembly GCF_008729295.1). Lineage (NCBI taxonomy): Eukaryota > Metazoa > Chordata > Actinopteri > Perciformes > Serranidae > Plectropomus > Plectropomus leopardus. The sequence continues at coordinate 578 of NW_024618360.1, read as the reverse complement.
CCTTGACGATTCCCAGGCTGTAATGAAAAAAAAACCCCAAAACAACTGATTAGCATGTAGTTGATGAAAACATCAACAGTGGCATTGTGACAAAAATGTGGCATTTAAAGGGTTAAAACTTAGAAAACAAATGAATATTTGATATTCATGATTAGGACTGATGTTGTTTTAAAAAAATCAATGAAAGTATAAAATAATATTTATGTATAATAGTTTTTTAAAGCTTGATTTTGAAAAGCGCATTTTGTGTGCAGAGCGATTCGACTGTGTGTAATATTAAAGCGGGCTCTGAGTGTTAACTAAATATTTATGGTGTGGAGTGTGGAAGTGAAGGTGCATAAAAGCAAAACAAAGATCTAAGGCAACAGAACCAAGCCAAAGAGGGCAGAGAGATGCAGCAGCAAAGTGGAGGCTCAGTCAGAGACCGAGCTGCCAGCTGCATATGTTGGGCTTAAAAAACCTGAGCACCCTCAGGTGTTCCCAGTTACCTCAATGAGCACCTGTCTGCAAGAGAGCACACAGACAGGTGAATCAAAAACACAGTGATGACCCAGGGGTCGTCACAATACAATATAGGC
>NW_024618359.1:0-5036 GCF_008729295.1 Plectropomus leopardus | reverse complement strand
TATAATTATTATGAATATAGTATTCTGGACATTTTTTTTTCTTTTCAAATTTTCCTTTAAAAAAATTCAGGTCGTTTTTCTTGTCACCTCTTTTCTTGCAATTTGTGGGACATTTCTAGCAAGTTTTCAAAAGAAATCAAACCAATCTGCTCAGATTCCAAAGGGTTAAAGAGCTTGTTAAAGGCATCTGAATGCAGCACAAAAAAACTGATGTCAATCCAGGTTTCAAAGGGTTAACAACTGTCTCCAGGTAATTTCCTTATTTTTTTACTTTTAAAATTTTAATTCAACATAGTCTTCTTGGACATTTTTACTAATTTCTTGCAAATTTTTGTGTTGTTTCTTCTTTTTGTTGCTCATTGCCTTCTTCCCATTTTTTTGGAAGAAATCAAGGCAATTTTCTCAGGTTTCAAAGGGGTTAAACAGTAATATGAATAATGGTGATTGCACCGAAAGTGATGATGAAGTAATGAATGCACGTGAAGCTGTATGTGTGATTCTCATGTGCACAGGCAGGCTTTCAGTCCACAGTAGAGCGATACCATCAGCGGGGAAACAGCTTTTTAGCATCAGTAAAACAGAAATTCTCAAACTGTCTTCCCACTTCTCCTCTCAGTCAAAGCCCCGCTGGATTTAGCAGGGTGCCTTTGTTGCTGGTGGAGGTGGGATCATCCTGTGGTCAAGGCACGCTCTGAGCCCAGTACTCATACTGAACTGCATTTTTAATACCTCCCTTTTCACATCTTTTTCACGTTCAGATTGTTCCACCTCGTGCTGAGCTGTTTCCTTTGTATTCAGCTGTGATTTGCAGCAGGAAAGCACAAAAGCAGAAAGAAAAAGCACAGCAGAAGCATTGTTTGTTGCACTTTAGTTCTATATAAAAGTCAAGGGTAGAAAGTTCATATTTCACCATAGGAAAAAAAAAACATTGTTTCTTTGGTTATTGACTCATTTCTCATTGAGTGAAGCGGGTGAGTTGTAATGATCTCATCTGTTCTACCCTCCAGCGGTCACTCAGGTGTAACTGATCACATCAGGCCTCTGCAATTTTATCATGAGGCTGTTTCAGAGGGCTTTTAGCATTAATTCCAGGTATAGACCCATCATAGCTGTTGATAAAATGATCCCAAGAAGTGCCAAATATGGCTCAAAGAAATGTCCCTCCTGAAATAAGCCAACCTAAAGTCTGATTACTTGTTAAAAGATTATTCCAAGAATGAATTTTATCTTTATGTTTGCACCTCATCTGAAATCCTTCTAAGGACTGATGTGGAGCGTCATTTCTCCTAAAAACAGATTTGATCCATCTATTTCATTGCAAACTACCGAAAGTCCACGATACTAAAGGGGTCATTTATACTGGGGCCACTGTGCACATGTCCCCACTACTCTTTGAAATGTCCGATTTTGCCCCCATCACTTCTTAAAAGGATAGTTTGTCAAAAAAGTTCTGAAAAATTACTTTCTCCTCGAAATGAAAACACTGTGAGAAAACATAAGACAAGAAGAAAAAGACACAATAAGAAAAAAATACAGTTCAATGTAAAGATAAAATAAACACATGTGCACCAAAAATAAGTTCAGTTAAATAAGTTCATTTCTGACTGCAAGTGAACGTTAGTACCAAATTTGAAAAAAAGAAATGTACTTTTGATATTGTATTCACAAGAATGAGACAGACAAGGTCAGTGACCTTGGCCTTTGGTCTCTGACTTCCAAAATGTGATGAGTTCATTGTTAAGTCCAAGTATGATGATCATATTATGAGAATTCAGCTAAAAGTGAATAAAACACGTTAACAAGAAGTTTATTTATGATTAGTGAAAGTTTGATAAGGATGATACAGTTTTTACATCGATTAAAAAAACAACTTTTTATTCTTTAAAGTTAATTCTAACAGTCTACTGACAGCTTATTTGAGTTTTTTCCATGCAGTGTAACAGTGTGCTTGACATTCAAACATTGTATTGCTTCAACATCAATATTTAAAGCATGTCACGTGTTTTGTTTGGCAGCCTGTGTGTGAACCGTGCACGTCTGCCCTCTGTCTCTCTCAGTTACATCTTCAGGCTGAGCTGTACGCGGCTGGGCCAGTGGGCCATCGGCTATGTGACCAACGATGGCAACATCCTGCAGACCATCCCCCACAACAAACCGCTGTTCCAGGCCCTCATCGATGGTTACAGGGAGGGCTTGTACGTAACCTCTCATACACTCTCACACGCTCTCTGGCTCACTGGCTTTGTTTGTATATTGATCAGTTGTGCTGAACTGTCCGCTGTGTATCCGCTGTATCCAAATGAGAAACGGTGTCTCAATCAGTCACATCTGATTTGTGTAGTTTTTAAGAGTCTCTCAGCAGAGCCCCGTGCCTCTGCTCTGAAAGCCACTTCCAAGATGAAACACCGTGTTTCTTTTTGTCTCCGACAGACAACAGGATGTCTTTGAGCCTCGAGACGCTCGGCGAGACCATCTGTTCCTATCGTACCTGATAATCTGACAGGCCCCCAGACAAATCAAACAAGCTTCCCTCCATTTAGTACGCGGCATCCCCCCCTCCAGCCGTCAATCGCAGCTGACTGAGGCTGCTCAAGGAGTGTTTTCTTTCAAGTCCACTGTAGCTGAAGAGCCGGAGGGGGAGGAGGGGGTTCTGTTTGAAGCACCTCTGTTTTTGATCAGGCGGGGAGACCCCAGTAACTCCGGGGGAAGTTAAGTTCCCATCAGACGCTCTTTCAAATGTCAATCATCGTGGTTATAATTACTGTGGCTTGTAAATGCTGAATTAATCTGCAAAATTGACTTTAATTTGAAAAGAGTTTCTGCTCAGTTGTGTCATAATTGCCGATGGCTATATTGTACTTTGTATTCCATGCAGAGAGAGAAATAACTCACTGTCTTTTTATTTAAGACTTACAGTGTTTTCTTAATATCTGTTGGTAACTGATATCTTGTGTCAGTCAAAAATCAGGATTAATTAAAGTTTCTGTAAAACATATACACAATTTCTACACGTGCTTCCATTGCTGCTCGTGGTTCTACCGCAACTCAGTTTAAAGGTACTTGGCTCATCATGTTTGTGAACATGCAAATGCGAAACATACATATGGGTTGTTTAAATGTCTGTAGAATGTCATAACACGGGTTTTCAATAACCCTCAAATTGCGTTTATTGAAATTGCGAATATAAAATGCGTCTAATGAAAACTTGTCAATATAAAAAAACCCCTCCCATTTATCGCAAAAAAGTTTTTATGCTCACATGAGGTGGTATTTCAGGCCATACTTTGCAAACTGTAACAAAAGCACTTTTTGGGCTTTTCTAGGTCACATGATGCTATGGCTATGTGCTTGTCAGCAGGAACTGGCTCCCTCATGATGCTGCAGGCGCTACAAGAGCTATTATTGCATCAACATAACTCTATAAAAGGTTGAGTGGATCATCCAGAAGTTTTGAATCCACAATTCCTCTGTGAAATTGTGGACTATCACCTCCCAGAAATGCCTCATGTGTGGCCACTCCCACATATAAGGGGCTTGCCTTTTCATTATTGCTTGCATAACACGCCTATGTCACCCTCAATTAGAAATAATGACCGCTAGTGCGGTGGCTGCAATAGAAATAAAGCTGCTAATTTGAACATCCATCGCCACTCTACTTCAGAGGAGAAGTCGCATGAAATTACTCAGTGGAAACACAGTCATCTCGCAACTGTGTTTTATCAACATTTTGAAAATATCGCTCAATTTTTGTGCAAATTGGTAATGGAAACCCACCTGTAGATATAACATGTAATAATGCCTTTAGTACCATTAGTGAAATGCATACTTGATAACATGATATGCTGAAAGGATAACTTCTGCACTTTTCACCCTGGACCCCATTTTCCCATGTATTTGTGTCTAAGTGACTGATGTGCACAACAATTTTTGAAATTGGTCCACTATTTAGCAAGAGGAACGAAGCCAGCAGCTGTGCAAAGGGCTGCAATATTAACATATGGGGCAAAGGAACACCATCACTGTTTCTCATTTGAAATTGGTTTGTGGCTGAAGCGTCTCTTTACCTTTCACTTGATCTGATCTGTTTTTTATTTTCTTGTCAAGCAGAAGTCTCATTCTGAAATCTATCGAAATTGTTACAGGAAGACAAATGTGAAAATGTGTGAGTTGTAGAGTATTAACAGGAGAATTTTCAGAAAATGTAGTTTAATAATTTAGCTGATTTGACGATGTGGACAAGGCCTTTTAATTTGACTTCAGCCACGTATAATAGCAATCTGAGCTTTTCTGTAGAAAAAATAACCATTTTTAATGGAGAATAAGTGACAGTGTTAAATTGCCCCATATGCTTACATTGTGGCCTATTGTGCAGCTGCCAGCTGCTGCCTTCACACTCAATACTGGACCAGTTTCAAAAATTGTTGTTCACATTAGTCAGTTAGACACAATACATGGGGAAAATAGGGTCCAGGTTGAAAAATGCTACAGCTGTCCTTTAACAAAACATGATCAAAATGTGTCTGGCAGATGTCTTGCTATGTATTTGTAACTGTCGACCTCTTTTTTTTTTTTCATTCGCAGCTACTTGTTCCCTGATGGTCGCAGCTACAACCCTGACCTCACTGGTTTATGTGAGCCGACGCCTCATGATCACATCAAAGTGACACAAGTGGGTTTGTGTGTGTGTGTGTGTGTATGTGTGTGTGTTTGTCTGAAAACATGCCTCATCTGTATAAAGAGAGTAATGTTCATGGTTCCCACTGGTCATGGAATTTCTTAGCGTCAGCAAGCCAGAATACATGTTGCAAGCTCAGTCCTCCCTCTGACGTTTAGGTGTGGAAAATGTTCTCCGAGAACTGACTGAACTCATCAGAGTTGTTGTGGACATCTCAGTAAACTGCAGGAGTTTTTCAAAAATGAAAAAACTGAATTTTGTGCATTATGAGGCTGAGGCTGATCTCTGCAGAATTTCCACCACATTTTTCCAGTAAAGCCCTTTGAAACCTGGAGCAACATCACTTTTCTTGTGCTTTATA
>NW_024618358.1:0-1807 GCF_008729295.1 Plectropomus leopardus | reverse complement strand
GGGTGATGTGAGGGTCTAAGGGCAGAGGGATGTCGTACACTGTAAAGCCCTCTGAGGCAAACCATGTTTTGTGATAATGGGCTCTATAAATAAAACTGACTTGACTTGACTTGACCAAGTCAGCAGTGACTTACAGCTCCATGGTCAAATCAGCCACCTCTAAAACTGTAGCACACCTATACACTGGCATTCATGGTAAATGCATTCAAACAGCCCAGATAGATCTGACAGATTAAGCAACTGGGTTAGAGAAAGAATACATGTGTGACTACATAAGAATTTAAAAATAAGGTGTTAACAAAGGGTTTTTCAAAACCAAATTCCCAAAAAGTTGTGATGCAATGTAAAATGTGAATAAAAACTAAATGCAATGATTTGCAAATCCTTTTTGATCTATATTTAATTGAATACAGTACAAAGACAAGATATTTAATGTTCACACTGATAAACTATTGTTTTGGGGGTTTTGTTGTAGATATACACTCATTCTGAATTTGCAAAAAGTTCAGCCAGCAGCAACAAAAGACTGGGCAAGTTGTGGAAGTATCAAAAATTGCCATTGCAAAAAGGTAACCAGGTAAATTGGAAACAGATTAAAGTAGCATTACTGGTATGAAGGAGGCATCCTCAAAAGGTTCAGTCATTTACAAGCAAGGATGGTCACTTTTTGAAAAACTGCATGGGCAAACAGTCCAACAGTTTAAGAAAAACCTTTTTTCAATGCACAGTTGCGAAGAATTTATGGATTTCTCGATTTAAAATCCATTATGTCATGAAAAGATTTAGATAATCTGGGGAAATTCTTGCATGTAAGAGTCAAAGCTGACGAGCCCACATTTAAATCTGTGAAGGCAGAATGAATATTGAAAAGAAAATACAGGTTTTGGAGCAACAAATGCTGCCATCCAGGTGATGTCTTTTTTATGGATGTCCCTGCTTATTCCAACGAGACAATGAGACACATTTTGCATGTGCTTCAACAGCGTGGCTTCATCGTAAAAGAATGCATGTATTAGACTGGCCCACTGCAGTCGACACCCGTCTCCCATTAAACATGTGTGAAGCATATGAAGGACAAAATACAACAACCAAGACCCTGGACTGTCAACACAAAGAAGTTGTATATCAAGCAAGAATAGAAAGATTTTCACTTTCAAAACTCAAAAAAACCACTTTCCACAGTTCCCAAACACCTACTGAGCGCAGATAAAAAAAAAGGTGGAAAACATTGCTAAACATGCATCTGAATGTGTACTTACAAAAAAAGTTTACATTGAGATATACATTTGAAAAGATTACATCACCAATGAGTCTTTCAAATGAACAATTGCTATGCTGTTTGTCTGTGTGATGTGTGATGGTATCACGTGAAGTGGGTGGGATGATGGAGTGCTTGAAAAGCAGGTGTGGAAAAGCAAATACTCAGCAGACCAATTCTGCTCACATGGTATCAGGCATGGCCTCCAGCCTGTTAACCGTAAGCACTGGAAAAATGTATGTGGATAACTTTCTGTTATGGATATGAACTTAATAGACATCTTTGCAAAACTAATGGATTTTTACTTTTCGAACAAAACAGACTGCAAGACTTGGGCTTCCATGTCATAATTGAAAACATCAAGATGTTGATGGGATTGTAATGTCTTAAATATCATTTCAGATGTTTCAGATTAATTATCTATGTGTATAAAACTTTCCATGTTCCATCCTTTTCCATCTCAGTTTTAGGGGGGTTCAATTAATGTCTCTCTAACATGTCATATACAACTTCATCTCTGACAAACATCACTGTTGGACTTCCAAAGCG
>NW_024618357.1:0-1053 GCF_008729295.1 Plectropomus leopardus | reverse complement strand
AATTAAAAGTTTCACACAACTTTTAACACAAAAACTAACATTAGACCACAACTACATTGCGCCATTTATTAGGGATGCACAATAGTATCAGCAAGTCACGTGTATCGGCAGATTAAGGCTTTAAAATGTAATATAGGCATTGACCCAAAATTGAACATTTCTGCAGATGTGACAGATGTAGCTCAGGTTTGCCCTGAATGTGGCTGCTGATAGAACAAGCCAAGCCTGTTAAAGTAAGATGAATTTTTCAGTTTTGTCTGAAAATGTTACCAAAAAAAATAAATGTATATATATGTATCAGTGTCTTTTTTGTTTTTTTTGATCAAGGTCTTTTTTATTTTGCAAATATTTCGACAAAAAAACAAATATAGCTTGAATGGTACAAAAAATTCCTACCCAACATCCCTTTTTCCAACCAATGGATCAATTCTAACGTTACAGCCAGACAAAGACGGAAATTAAAAAGAGGAAAAGAAATAAAATGAAACAAATGCATGAAAACTAATAAAAACTAAACAAACACAAATGGGTCAGACAGTTGTATTATATAAAGTTAAATGTCGCTTTTTAAAACCTAATCTCGGTTGAAGTAGTTTTCTTGTTTTAGAATCAGTGCAGTTGAGTTTAGAAATATCACCATATCACACATCAGCTAAAATCTAGTATCATGAACTCCTTTGTTCAGTTATGTTTTATGATTCTGTGAACAATTTCAACATATAGAAAATGACGTCAATGCACACACAACCTGAGATGACGTCGTCGTTGGAGGAGATGGCGTAACGTTCATCAAACACAAAAAGTTTCCCTCGATAGAAACCCTCTGGGAACTGTTCCAGATATTTGTGGATTCCTCCTTTCAGCTGGTAAACCTCTTTACACACATCCTACAGGTAAACACGTAAACAACACAAAATGCAGGTTGTAACTGATGTGTCTTTGAAGCTGAATCTTTGAACTACAATTTCAATTTTTCCCGTGCTGTGTTCAGGCGCCTTTTACAAGCTATACGACCATTTGAAAACTGAGCAAATTGGTGTTTTTTTTTTTTTT
>NW_024618356.1:0-3336 GCF_008729295.1 Plectropomus leopardus | reverse complement strand
ACAGTCATGCTCGAAACAAGCTTGAAGGTACACGACAAAACACTTTGTTTATTCTACAACAGGAGCGCCTGCTTCCTCCCAATATGCACCTGATACAGCTGCATATGATGTGACCAGTATTAAAATATAGTAAACAACATGTACAAACCATTCATGTAGAAACAGGAAAAGGCAGACACGCCAAAGTAAACAAACAAACAAATCTATTATTATCATGGTCAAGAATTTACTTTTCAGCATTACTGTCTTATGCTGAACTGAGTTATAAGAAAGCAATAATGCACAGAGTGTTTCAAGACTGCTGCATCGCACTGTCAGGGTTTATTTCATAACAATGACCAGCTTGCTGTACATTATCCTGCCTATTACACTGCTAGCTACTTACTAAGAGAACAAAAATTTGGACCCAAATATTGCTTTTTATTATTTAATTGATTTAAAATGAATTTTATTGTTTCTGCTTATGACTGGGCAATATAGAGAAAATCAAATATCAAGATATTTTTTTAACCACATACCTTGATGTCGATATTTCTATATTTTTACTATGCAACTGTAGTTCGATTTATCTACCTTGTCTGGATAACTGCGACTCTTCATCTGAGCTGCTGTCTTCACGATGCCTCTTTGTGCCATGCAGGGGGGCGGATGCTGCTTCAGCTCTTCTCTTCATCCTGGCTGAAACAAAGCAGAGAGAACATAAATAATAATCTGTCTGATGACTGAGATGAGACAGCATACAGAATATACATGAGAAGACCAAGGACTGTGAAAGGAATATCTAACCATGGAGAAAAATAACTTTAAACTAAAAGAAACAGAACGCAGCAGCAGACTCTCACTTTAAGTATATGTCAAACAAAACAACAAAAGCAGACTTAACAAAATAGTAACTATGACAAGGATGCATGTATGAGAGGCAGCCAAAAGCAACAATTAGTCAGTTAACTTATAAATGGATACTGCATGCACACCGCGCTTATTATTGTGGTAAAAATGCCAAACATTTGCTTTACAGATGAATATTGTTCATCATTTTTCCCACATTTTATTACTGTATTAATATGTGTTTCAAACTGTTTAAGTTGCAATGTGTAAGATGTAGGGGGATTTGGCGGCATCTCGCAGTGAGGATTGCAGATTACAACCAGCTGACATTTTTCCAGATACTACTCCTTCAGTGGTCATTGTTGAGGAGGTTTTTACCAAGAGCCTACTTATCTGCAGAGGTCTCTTCCTCTTCAAAACTAACAGACCATGCAACTTTAACCGGTAAAGACACTAAAAAAAGAAGCTTCACGTTACAAATTTCTGTTGGCATGTTGCAGACAAGTCGCAAGCCTCGCACACATTAAGTGCTCAACTTTTTCTATGAAAACTTAAAATGCAGACGTTCAGAAGATTTTAACAGCCAAATTATCAGGAGAGGTCTCTTCCTTTCCAAAACAAATGGATACATGATTTAAACCAGTAAAAAGAGTAGATAAAACCGTTTCACATTATTTTTATTTTTTTAAATCAGTCTTTGTCCAATTCCCTCTTAACAGAGGGGCAGTGAACTTGGCCAATGCAAAAAAGCCAATCGCCCTACTCAGAGCCAGTGATTGGTTGGGCCTTTCTGGGGCTTCTGTCAAAACATGGTGGTGCACCATTGCGATCTCTGTAATGACCTGCTCTGTATGCAGATATAAACGACTCGATCTGAGGTAACAAAAACACAAGGTTTCTTATTTTCTGATTACACACTTAAGAAAACAAACATATTATATTCAATTTTCCCAATATTCCCTTAATCCTACACACTGGACCTTCAATACATCACTGTTACGTTTTTGACACATTTTTTTACACATTTACATTTGATTTCACAAAACACATGAATTTAATGAAAAAAACTGAGTTGCAGCTGTAATGATTGCCTGGTGCATGGTCATCAATGCATATGCACAGACCTACATATATTCTTACATGATGCTCTACATTATTAAATAATACATGCACGAAGACAAAACAAGAAACACAGATTGAGTCCTTTCAGCGGTGAATCCTGCCACCAATATTCTGCCATGACCTCACAAATGTCTGATCTCTAAAGTGCAAAGTTAAATAAATAAATGAATGAATGAATGAATGAATAAATAAATAAATAAATAAATAAATAAATGTGTTCTTTGCTGTTTTCTGGGGTCGTAAAATGGGAATCTGAAGACATTGAGAAATTCTCAGGCAAAGTATGTATGGGTGTAATGTGTGTGTCTCTGTCGTGATTTCATATGTGGGTTAAATCAAAACAGATATTATCAACGAGTCTCCACATAAATGATCAGATTAACAGCTGGCTTTTAAGTGGGACACCTAGCTCCAGTTTGCGCCTTTCATGTACTAAAACGCTTTCACGAGAGGCGTAACTGTGGCTAGTCAACGTCACATTTAGTAAAAGCGGTGTCTTGATCCTCCACGTTGCCAAAACTTGACAATTATAATGTTGCAATCTGAACATACATGTCCTGCAAATACGAGCCGTTACCTCTGCGGTTGTGTTGTAGTTAGCAGCAGTCAGCTATCAAAGTTTGGTAAAGTCGGCCCATGCCACTCTCCAAGATATATCAATGCAGGCAAACACAGCTGAAGTGATCGGTTCGTCTGGTTTGTGTTTTCGGTGTTTTCTGTGAAACGAAACTGCGCAGCTGTAGCAGCTTTAGCTGTTAGCTAGCTAAATTAGCCAGCTAGTTTTTACCAGCTCAGAAGAAAAAACTTCACTCTTCTGTGGCGACGCAGCAGCGACAAGACGTTATTTCCACATATGTTTCGAGGTTTCCCAGTTGATTTTTTATTTGCATGGAAACTTCTGTTATGAACAGTTTAAAAAACAAACAAACACACTTTACATTAGCCCGCGCTCTGTTTCTACAGATTTCAGGGGTCCTTCCTTGTCTGGTGACGCGCGCTTGTGATTTGCAGTGACGTCATAACGACTGTCCATATAAATGCCTTCGTGTGTTTTTGTTATTTTTATTGTATTCGTTTCATTTATAATATAATATAATAAAGGAGCACTAGTTGTATAGCACATTTCCCGGGATCAATACAGTGTTTCTGATTCTGAAAATATAAAACATGATAAAGGATACAGATTTACTGTAAAGGAGTGGAGAGATAAGATATAAAAGGTAAAATTAATTACTAAATGATGTTAAATCATAATTAAATCATGAAAGGTAGCAAAAGTGCAGACCAGAGGTGCAAAGGCAAAACGATTATTTAAAATTATTTAAAATCAGAGTCTGGGCTACCATGTTTTGTTGTAGCTCTTGGGACGGTCAGTGGGCCAGCTCC
>NW_024618355.1:0-1247 GCF_008729295.1 Plectropomus leopardus | reverse complement strand
GGCATGTCCAAAAATGGTCAAAAAAGTAATCGCTCCAAATGCTAAATAAAGTTATAGTACTGCATGATGAGGCAGTTTATAGTATAGCCTGTTGGAAAAAAGTTCCAAGAAGTAAATATTTTGAGCTTTTTAAACCAAAGTATGGGTATGGTTATGTAAAAAAAAAAGCCACACTATAGGACAGGGAAAATGGTAAAAAAAGTGGTCTTCCAAATGCTGAAAAAGTCATAGTACTGCATGATGAGGCAGTTTATAATTTTGCCTATTGAAAAAACCATCCAAAAAATTAATATTTTAAGCATTTTAAGCCAAATTAGAGTATGGCCATACTATAGCACAGGGAAAGATGTCAAAAAAGTGATTGCATATTGAGGGTAGTTGTAGAAAAGCTTGCTGAAAAAGCGGTCCCAAAAGGAAATAATTTGAGTATTTTAAGCGAAAGTACAGTATGACAAAAAAAAGCCATGCTATAGCACAGGGAAAATGGTTAAAAAATGTATCACTCTGAATGTTAAAAAAATGTCATAGTACAGCATGTTTAAACAGTTTATAGTACAGCCTGGAGAATAAACGGTCCAAAAAGTAAATATTTTTAAGCCAAAGTACAATATAACAAAGAAAGCCATACTATAGCACAGGGAAAATGGTCAAAAAATTGATCGCTCCAAATGTTAAAAAAGTATGAGTATAGCATGTTTAAACCGTTTATAGTATATCCTGCTAAAAAACAGTCCAAAAAGTCGATTTTTGAGCATTATAAACCAAACTACAGTTTGACCAGTTTTCCCTGTGCTATAGTATGGCTTTTTTCCCCTTCTGTACTTTTTCTAAAAACGCTCAAAATGTTGACTTTTTGGATTGTTTTTTCATCAGAATATAACATACACGACCTAAACATGCTGTGACTCCTATGACTTTTTAAAGCATTCTGAGTGATGACTTTTTTGACCATTTTTCCCTGAGCTATAGTATGGCTTTTTTCCCCATTCTGCACTTTGGCTCAAAACTCTAAAAATATAAATATTTTGGATGGTTTTTTCATCAGGCTATACTAAAAACAAACTAAAACAACTGTCCTGTGACTTTTTAAAGCATTCTGAGCGATGACTTTTTTGACCATTTTTCTCTATGCTATAGTATGGCTTTTTTCCCCCATTCTGTACTTTGGCTCAAAACTCTAAAAATATTGAATTTTTTTTTATGTTTTTTTCATCAGGCTATACTAAAAATGAACTAAAAAAGCTGTC
>NW_024618354.1:0-2888 GCF_008729295.1 Plectropomus leopardus | reverse complement strand
ACTATTACTATTATTACTATTATTATCGGCTGAAAATAAGAACGGTTGTGTTTTCGTTACCTTAGAATGAGCCGTTTATATACAGGAAGCAGGTCCTCGTCTACGGGGATCGCCATGTTGCACCGCCATGTTTCTACAGTAGCCCAGAGCGGACAAACCAGACACCACTGACAGAGACACTGAGGCCCGGGACCAGGCGCAGCTGTCCCACATATGTTTCTGAGATTTTTGGATGCTTCTAGGCTTGTAGGACATTTTGGGGATTTTAGGGCATTATAGGATGCTTCTCAGATTTTAGGACGTTTCTCAAATTTTTGGATGTTGCTCAGAGTTTAGGACATTTCTAGGATTTTGGGGACATTTTTGGACGATTGTCTGATTTTAGGACATTTCCTAGATTTTTGAACATTTCTTGGACATTGCTATGATTTTAGGACATTAGTGTCTTATCTGTGTCCTCTGTCGGGGGTGTGGGGGATCCTTCACTGGTATTTTTTTGATCAACAAGCTCTATTTTGATGCTGTGTTGTTCACTCTAGCACCTTTTGGAAACTAAAAGGACAAAAACAACTCTCAGTGTCAATCACTTTATTTTTATAGTGATTTAGAAAATGTTTTGGGGGCCACGGGACTCTGTCAGGGGCCAGATTTGGCCCGCGGGTCATAAGTTGAGTATTGCATCTAGAAGATGTGAGTCTAAAGGAACACAGTGAAAGTAGACGGCGTGGTGTGTGTTTGCGTGCGGGCTGTCGGCCGTGGGCTCAGTGTGCAGATGAAGCTGCAGTTATGAACAGAAGGTCGGTGTTCAACTAAGTGGCACAATTTAATTTGTGTGGCAGGAACTGCGCGGCTGCGATAGACTCGGTAATGAAACCTCTCAGCTTTAAGTTCTGTCTACTTTATATTCACAAAGAGAAACGAGCGAGGCAGCCATCGTGGCGACATGCAAATACACTGATCTCTTTAATACGAGCTTCACCCAATTGGATGGCGACTTTGACAAGCAGAACAAATGCCCTGCGAGCACAAACATGTGCAGGTCAGGAGGAGCGGCGCTGATGGCCGAGGCAGAATTCAACTTTCTTTATCCTCTTTTCAACGCCGGCAGTCACATTCTGCCTGTTCGCTTACTGTTAAATTAGTCATCTGAGATTAGAGGCGGCTTAAGGAAGAAAAGTTTCAACAAAAAGTTGATAAAGCTTTGCGACTTTATGTATACTGAACATATGCAAAAACAAAATGTGGGCAAGTTTGACTTTGTTGGAAAGTCTCTGAAGTTTCTATGCACTCAAAACAAATTCACCCAGTTATTTTACTCTGGTAGCTTTTATTTATCAGTCAGTTTAAGCGATTTGATTATTGATCTCTGCTTTAATACAGATGATGATATTGGAATTGTATGATATTCTTACATGAAGGTCACAACCTTGAAGAATTAGCGACATATGAACCCTCACATTTTCAAAGAAAGGGTGCAACATTTTGGGAAATATTAAGTATGGATGCTCCAAAGAATTGATTGAGACCTTTAGATTGTCCTCTGGTGTGACATAATTTGTAATGATAATATTTAATTCAGGGATTGAGATCTGTGCAGCCACTGTTGGAGATCCGAGCCACCCGCAGCTGTGTCAGAGATCCGTGCTGTGGGAGATCGGCGCAGCCAGCCGCTGTGTCAGAGATCCGCGCTGTGGGAGATCGGTGAAGCCAGCAGCTGTGTCAGAGATCCACGCTGTGGGAGATCGGTGCAGCCAGCAGCTGTGTCAGAGATCCACGCTGTGGGAGATCGGTGAAGCCAGCAGCTGTGTCAGAGATCCACGCTGTGGGAGATCGGCGCAGCCAGCAGCTGTGTCAGAGATCCACGCTGTGGGAGATCAGTGCAGCCAGCCGCTGTGTCAGAGATCCACGCTGTGGGAGATCAGTGCAGCCAGCCACTGTGTCAGAGATTGGCGCTGTAGGAGATCAGTGCAGCCAGCTGCTGTGTCAGAGATCCACGTTGTGGGAGATCAGTGCGGCCAGCTGCTGTGTCAGAGATCTGCGCTGTTGCAGATCAGTGCTGTAGGGGATCCGCACCGCCAGTCTGTGTAGGTACGGCGCTGTCGGACTTCCGCGCTGTCGGCTGTTGGACATCTGTGCCAAACTAAACACAGACCTGCAGACATCCTCTGCACTCCGATTCTTCTCTTTTTCACAAACATTTGATTTATAGGTGTCTATTTATATCAAATTTCTGATACCGATCCACTGAGAAAAATTCAGGTTTATTTCAACTCGGGTTTTATTTACATCAATGATTTTATTTTTGTAAAATAAAAAATTAAATCTCTTTGTCTCAGTGTTGGTACATTACATATACATTAACACTTGGAATACAAACTTTGTATAAAACAGTAGAAAATATTCGAACAGATTTACATTTGAACAGTAAAAATAAAAAAGAAAAGTTTCATTTACATCTGAAGAAAGAGTCCACCGCTGCTCACTTTCAGTCAAATGTTTCCTCTTCAGTAAACTCTGGACCTACAGGGACGACAAAACAGTGACAAACACGCTTAAAATATTTTTAATGCACCGAGAACCCAGACGCATCTGCCGGTCTGGATCAGGAGTCTGCAGGTCACCTGGAGAAGGCGGACACGGAGAGGAGTCCCAGCAGGAACTCGAGGCCGTAGAAGCAGAGCAGGACGGCGCTGAGGACGAACTCGAGCCGCAGGACGAAGGTCTGCAGCAGCAGGTAGTAAACGGCCAGCGCCGCACACGGGAGCAGGACGAGGAGCGACGCACACGAGGCCAGAGAGCGCTCGCACAGATTCCCCTTCCACCCTGAAAACACAGCACAGAGCACCAAGTCAGCAGCAAGTCAGCAGCAAGTCAGCACCGAGTCAGCA
>NW_024618353.1:0-1065 GCF_008729295.1 Plectropomus leopardus | reverse complement strand
AACAACAACCCCTAACAGCTGGGATCAAACTGTTGCACTGGATGGGCAGACCTTGTTCAGAGCCGACAGGACACAAGACTCTGATGCAAATTCAAAAAATGCACTGCAGGGATTGAATGATGCCACCAGCAGTGACATGCCCAAGGAACCTGAAGAAATCTTTAAAGTAGCTGCCGATTTTAATCAACTCATCCTTCAACTCCAAAGACGTAGCAGGATCAAGGATAAATGTAATCTGTTTAAAAAAATGACAAATATATCTACCTTATACCTTCTAAAGGTAGTGTTTCAAAATCAAATAATACATGTTTAATCAGAGCACTCACATTAGAAGGTATATATAATTTTAATCTATGAACAATAGAAACAGCAACACATCTAGTTGGCCAGAGACATGACTTTAAGTCAATGCCAGTGTTGCCTCATGCTATTGATTGTCTAAGTAGGGACTTAACTGCTAACACATTAGCCATAACAATATGATGCTTGTTTTGATGCTTGTTCAGGCGTTTTACTGCCAACTTGTGGCCAAAAAATGATTAATGCAGCTGTGATATGGATTCACTGTCCTTTGATTGTCCTGTTAACTAGATCACACAATATTATGAACATTTAGTGCATCTCATCTGCCCCTGTGGGAGCGTTTCCATCCACCTATTTTTTTAAATTTGCACAAGTATGCACAAGTATGTAACCAGAACTCTTCCAAGGGGTTTGAGTGGTGCTCTTTCAACTCTTTGTAACCTGGATCAACATCACTTTACTTGTGCTGCATTCAGATGGCTGTTGCAAGTATTTTAGCCTTTGAAACCTGAACAAAATGGTTTTATTTCTTAGAAAAAGAAAGAAACACAGGAAAAATGCAATGATCTACCTGGCAGAGAAATGTCTCAATGGGGGGATATTAGAAAATGATACGAAAACTATATTTTTGATTTTTAAATCTTTATACATTTTTAAATATATTTTTTATTGTTGTTTTTATATATTTTCCGCAATTTTTTTTTGGGGGGGGGGGATCTCTTTCAAGTTGCTAATTGCCTTCTCCCCAGGGTTTTGACATAA
>NW_024618352.1:0-2594 GCF_008729295.1 Plectropomus leopardus | reverse complement strand
CTAAATCGCTCTGCCCCAAAATGTTTCCTTGATCACTGAAACTCCCTGTCAAGTTGGAGGCTAAAAATCAATCTGCATTCCTGAGTGTTTTAAATCACACAAAGGCAACCATTCAGAGAGGCTCACCACGCTTTAACTGAACTCAGAAATAAGCGGCAATTTGCGGATTTATCATGGAGCAGTTTCGGAGGTCGAAAACACAGAGATTTCCTTGTCAAAACGGTTCCTTCTGGAGCATTATCAATTACATTTTCTTTTGACAAGTTAGCGTACTGGGAAATGCATTCTTGAGTGACGATGAGGCTTTTTCTGCAATTAACCCTTTGAAACCCAGATTGACATCAGTTTTATTGAGCTTAATTCGGATGCATTTCAGATACATTTGAACCTTTGAAATGTGAGCCAATTAATTTGCTTTCTTTCAAAAACAAAAAAAGTCTTGAAATATCCTAAAAACTGAAAAAGAAAAAGTAGTAAAAGGTGATGAGGGCAAGAAAAAGTGACATAAAAAATTAGAAAAAATCTCAAGTAAACTATCATTATAATTATTATAGAAAAAAATATTAATGAATATTTAATTAATATTTGATGGCAATTTACAGACAAAAATTATCTAAAATCTGAAATAATCTGAAAACTAATTAGGCAAATATATGCATATTAAAAATATTTATTTGTTGCAGTCCTACAAAAATGTCATTATTGCATTATTGCAAAAGAACTAAAGAAGACAATTCTTCTGAGAAGTTCAGTTTCCCTGAAATCACATACGTCTTCTTATGTGCAGAGAGATGGAAGTGACAAACACAGAATAAAAAACACTCAACGTGTGACACGAGGACGAACCTTTGCCGTGCTTACACGCTGCATGACAGGAAGCCTGAAGCGAAGACAAACACACACACATGCGCAAGAAGTACTTACGCAGCAGAGTATAGGAGGAGGATAAGAGGTGAACAGCGTATCTACCCTGAGAGAGGAGTCCCGGGAGCGAAAGGCGCCGCCGCAGACCCTCGGCCTCCTCCTCGCGGATGTCCCCTGTGCTGGAGCTCTTCTTGGCCTGCACAGAGTCCTCCTGGCGGACGCGCTCTGCCATGTTGTCGCCCACGACGCCTGTGAGCCCCACCGGCATGCCCGGCCTCACCACTCCAGAGGGAAGGTAGAAGTTCATCATCTTTTTGAGGGACAAGGCCTCGTAGGTGGAGGCGACCCGCTCGCCCACTGCAGAGGCGCAGGAGGCCACCAGGCTGTTGAGCGTGGAGCCGGGCCCTCCTGCTGACGGCTGCAAGACAAACAAAACAAAATCACACATAAACAAACAGGTCCAGTCATGAAATGAAAATGTGGGTACCACGAGATTAACTTAGAAGCTTCTGTTATATTGTGTATCAGATAGTATGGCAAAAATGTCAAAATTTGACCAAAAAACAACTGAAAAGCACTTAGTAGAGCATGTAGAGGCCTGTTATAGTAGACAGTGATAAAAAAACCAAAACAGGCCTAAAAACCCACAAAATAGCATGTTGAAAAAATGACCAAAAAAGCAAGGCCATAGTACAGTGAAAAAAGTCAAAATTTGACATGTCAGAAAAATACTTGAAAATTACTTACTATAGCATATAGTCATGTTATTGTACACAGTGTTGAATCAACATCCAAAAAAGCTCCAAAAACCCATAAAATAGCATGTTGAAAAAATGACCAAAAAGCAAGGCTATAGTACGGCCATGTGTCTCCTCTTCTGTTTCTGAACTATGACGCGGCCAGAAAAGAGAAAAACATCATGATGCCACAGTGAAGTTGACCTTTTGGATATAAAATCATTTAATTCTGTTAGACAACTGTGTAAAACTCTGTCATAATTACCGTATGATCCTTGAGTCATGGCCAAAAACATGTTGCATAAGGTCACATAATCAAATCTGAATCAGTTCATTCTCAAGTCAAAGTGGATGTTTTTGCTAAATTTGAGATTATTCCCTGAAGGTCTTCTTGAAATATCGGGTTCAAGAGAAAGATGCAAGGTCACGGTGACCTTAACGTTTAAGAAACAAATGGATTTCAGTTTATCAGTGATTCCAAGTGTACTTTCGTGCCAAATTTGAAGAAATCCCCTCAAGATGTTCACAAGATATTGCTTTCACGAGGTCACAGTGAGGAAGTCTTTGGGTTTTTGGTTAGATGCCTAAAATAAAAAGTCTTTGAAAATTTGAGTGATGTAACATCTTTTTTCTTTCACTTTTTCAACTTAGTAAGAAATGCTGCACAAATTAGGAGTTTCAGACTTTTTTTCTTTTTAAAGCTAAGAAAAAAAGTCATCCAAAAAATAATATTATAATGATAATAATTGCAAAATAATTTTATTGCATTTTCATAATTTTTTAAAGCTCTTTTTCTAAGTCTTGTTTTCCTTATTTTTTGTTTTGTTTTGTGGTTTTTGAGTAATTTAAAACATTATTTTATTTGCTTATATATTTTTACTTTTTTTTTTTTAATTTCTTGCTAATTTTTGGGTCATTTCTTCTTTAAGTGCTTACTGCCCTCTTCCAATTTTTTTGAGAGAAATCAAGCAAGCAAGGGACACTTTCACGTCT
>NW_024618351.1:0-2237 GCF_008729295.1 Plectropomus leopardus | reverse complement strand
TGCCTTGTCTCGGGTGACGGTCCTCCGCTCTCGGAGTAAACAGGGTGGCCTCGGTGGAGATGCTGCAGCATTGAAGACGTACTGTTGTGGTATACAAGCGCTGTCTTACAGTGAATACACGCAGCAGTGTTCGCCTTGGTGTCCAGCTTGAAATGCTCCCACACTTTTGACATTTTCTGCCTTTTCTTTGTGCCTTTCTCTTCGCTTTCGTTGCCTTCTTCGTCGGTACCTCTTCATCCATGGTTAAAACCAAACATATCCGCCACCTCTTTTTTATTCCTTTACGTGCGTGATGTCCGCACGTTGTGCCGCATTAGAAGTAGTCCGGGCGAAATACCATGCTTTGAGCTGGCAAAATTAAACGATTCCTCAAGGCAGAGAAAATTCCACAATCATTTTTTGTAATCGAGTTACTCGAATTATTCGAGGAATCGTTTCAGCCCTACATGATACGCCGCTAGACGGTGTGTAGTTGAAACGCTGCTAGTAACAACACAATAAAGGGAGCACAAAGGTTCCATCCATGCCAGCATGTGCGTTTGTTGACGTCCCAGTGTTGGTTGCCATGTGCTGTTGTTGCCTAAACATAACAGGGTGCAGTGGTACCCCAACATTTGCTTGTTGACATCATAGTAGCAGCATCCCAGAATGTTACCAGCAGATGCAGAAGGATACCTAGAGCATAATATGTAGGCACGGAACCCCACTGCGAAACGGTAATATGTAATAAGTTGGAATGAGAGCACATTGTTCAAACTGACGCTGACCTGCGGTGTCATAACCTGATGTCGCCCATCGGTGTATCATACTGTCAGAAAACGATTATTTTTCAGTGTTTGATGCAAAAATCACTATCTAAGTGGCGGCATTTGATGACTTTGAGAGAACAGGTTGGATCCATGTGGCCACAGAAGTCTCCTTTCTGCCTGCTTTCTCCTTCCGGCTGGCTGAGGGTGTCACACCCAATTCTGCAAGCACAGACTTCAAAGGCTCTTGAATTCTCTAAATCATGCAAAGAAGGCTTTATATCCCACCTTTTAACAGTGGTGTTTTGTGTTTTTTTTTTTTTTTTCATGAAAAATACAAGCAGATGTACTTTCACAAGAATATGCTGCAGGTAAAGTAACCAAGGGCAACCTTTTTTTTCATTGGTTACTGTGTTTTATTATGCCGTAAAATAGGATAAGTAAGTGAGTGAACCAGTGCTAACATCCTCGCCTGCACTCCCCTGAGCTAGCTTGTGCCCTAACAAAGATTTTTCAAAAAAACCCCAGAGTAGGGGAGATGGAGCGGGGGATATATCAAATTACAGTACATCAGTCTGGAGGAGAAGCATCTTTCTTGAAGACTGGGCGTTGACAGACAGCGAGAGAACAGGCAAGGGAGGATAGCTGAGGATCTCTGCCTTTGATGAGACATAACAATATCCAAATCCCCGACCGCCTCTTATTTAAGTTACTGAGGACTCTAAAAAAGGGAAGTTCTTCCAAAGTCGCTCAGAAGCTTGTGCGCTTTAGGTGAAGGGAGGGAATGGAGGGAGCAAGAAGTAGAAGGGTGGGGGAAAGAAGATAATGTTTATGCATTAGATTTTCAAAGCGCTTTTTTCTGCAAGGAAATTCAGATTCAAAGGTGTACTTCTTGCAGGAAGATCTAAAGGATTCTTTCTCCCTCTCCCTGTTATTGCTTGAGTGACAAAGTCTCTCTGTAGCTTAGCCAAGACTTTGTATGCACATGGTAACTGAGCGTGAGTAGGCCCTACATAGCTACAGTACATCCACCAAGGGGACTGAGTGATGTGTAAGTGTATATTTTATATATAGTATTTTCTACGCTCAAACTACATATTCGACATCAAAGAGAACAGTGACGCTAAAGTAACTCCTCGGCTAGGCAATCAAATGCGACTGTTAACTCGAGTCAAGCACTCTGCCGCCCACAAGCAATGCCACTGTGCTCACAATGGAACCTGAACTGTATGCCCGCGCTTTATCGCTCCAAATTCAAACCCATCGCCGCAATATTAGCCGAGACTTTTTTTTCTAAGTGGAAGTTTGAACTCCCAAACTTCAGAGGCAGAGCACTTTGAAAGAGCTGAAGGAGCGGAGATGAGAGCACGAGGGGTGTGTGTGTGTGTGCACGCTCTCGTCGGATAGTTGCTGAGCGCAGCACTCGTACATACGTGTGATTAAAAATTCAAATGAGCGCCTTTAGAATCGATGGAAGGCTTTGAGGCTCCG
>NW_024618350.1:0-1742 GCF_008729295.1 Plectropomus leopardus | reverse complement strand
TATTGGAATGAATCAAAAAAATATTATTTATTTATTTATTTATTTTTTAAAATT
The DNA here is from genome assembly GCF_008729295.1 of Plectropomus leopardus. Taxonomy (NCBI): domain Eukaryota; kingdom Metazoa; phylum Chordata; class Actinopteri; order Perciformes; family Serranidae; genus Plectropomus; species Plectropomus leopardus. The sequence goes on along the minus strand of NW_024618350.1, from coordinate 1,688 downwards.
TTGTCACTGTGGACTTATTTTACTAAGTCCAAGATCAAGACTAAAAGCAAGATTTTCTTTCGTTAATTACAGCCTTTGACCCCAGTCTGCCCAGTATACCCAGTCTGGACTGTACCTCCAGCAGCAGGCAGCCGGCCAACGACACGTTCTCGGCCTCCGTGGCGAGGTGGAGGGCGGTCCGTCCACAGCTGCGCTCCTGAGCCTCCACGTTGGCCCCGCCCTCCAACAGCTCCCTGAGAGACGACAGCTGATTGGCCAGGACGGCCAGGTGGATCGCACACAGACCTGTAACCGTGGAAACAGACGGTCAGATAATCATCAAACATGTTGAACATTCAGTTTTCCTGTATATGTGTGTGTGTGTGTGTGTGTGTGTGTGTGTGTGTGTGTGTGTGTGTGTACCTGCTGTGTTGGTGTGCTCCAGCAGCTCTCTCAGCTCTCTGTGCTTCAGTAAAAACTGGATCATCCCTCCGCCTCCTCCTTCCAGCTGAGACGCAAGGTGGAACACCGTGTTGCCATGACGATCTGTCAGAGTTGGGTCGGCGCCGGCCAACAGCAGCGCCTCCACCGCCTCCCTCTGCTGAGTGATCACAGCCAGGTGCAAAGGAGTCTGGGATACATGGAGGAAGTGGTTACAGAGAGTGGCGTTCCCCCTGAACCAGGAAGCTTTGTTTCTTGCTCTCCAGCTCGATAACCTTCTTTCCGGTTCTGCAACCTGTGAGCTTCTTTGCTCCCGAACAAGTTACAACCTTTGCTTTTTCTCCCCTAACCAGGATGTTTCCTTTCCTTTTGAGGTCATATTCGGCTACGGTAACATTAAATAACTACCGACTGCTAATGTTTGCCTAATTAACGGTTTATAGCAGCTGAAAAGGGGAGTGATATATGCAGAGTTAAAAGTCCCAGTGATGTTGTACTGTATATCCACTGGGAAACTGTACGATTCTTTCTAAATCAGCCCCAACAAGGACACCTGTGAAGTGTTGATGCTCAGAGATGCTTGGTGTTGGTAGTTTATTACCTGGTAGAGGTGGTTTCTCATGTTGAGCACCTCTTCTCCCGGCAGAGCAGAGACGACCTGAGTCAGACTCTTCAGCGCCTCCCTTTGGCTGTGGAGAACTGCCAGATGGAGCCCACTGAGAGGAGAGAAAATGTGGAAAAATGAAGGAAAGACTCAACATTTTTCTATGAAATAGTGAACCAGACAATGACATTTAAGGACAATAATTAAACTTCCACAGGTTTGAAGTTCAGATGTAAAATGGCCCTTTTAAAGTTAAATGTGTTTTGTGTCTACTGACGTGTCTCCGTCCTCGTCCTGCGCCGTCATCAGGGGACGCTGTGCAGCCAGCAGGTACGCCGAGTCTCCTGTGACCGAGTACTGAAACAGAGCCTCCAACTGTCTGCTGGTCACCTGAGCTAACCGCTCATCTGCACCACAAACATACCAAACATCCTTTAAAATGTATTTCATGAAGCAAATATATAAAACTTATCAACTACACAGAGCATGCTTTAAATATGAATATGCATTTGATCTATTGGCCAAACAAGATTTTTATTGCAATTCATTTTATTTATTTTTATGTAGTATATTGAAAGAATTTGTTTTTTTGTTTTTTTTAATATAAAAACATAGTGACATCATGACAAAAACCTGGCATTTAAAGAGTTAAAATTCGTAAATG
>NW_024618349.1:0-1504 GCF_008729295.1 Plectropomus leopardus | reverse complement strand
GGGTCAAATTTTGACTTTTTTTGACATGCTATACTATTGCCTTCTTGCCATTTTTTTGACATGCTGAATCATTTGGTTTTTGCACTTTTTTGGCCTTCATCCCCACTTTATATACTATAACGCGTCTCTACAAGGTATTCTATGTCATTTTTAGCAATTTTTAGCAGGGGTCAAATTTTGACTTTTTTTGACATGCTATACTATTGCCTTCTTGCCATTTTTTTGACATGCTGAATCATTTGGTTTTTGCACTTTTTTGGCCTTCATCCCCACTTTATATACTATAACGCGTCTCTACAAGGTATTCTATGTCATTTTTAGCAATTTTTAGCAGGGGTCAAATTTTGACTTTTTTTGACATACTATACTATTGCCTCCTTGGCCATTTTTTTGACATGCTAAATTGTTCAGTTTTTGCACTTTTTTGGTCTTCATTCCCACTTTGTATACTATAATGCGTCTCTACGAGCTACTCTATGTCATTTTTAGCCATTTTTAGGAGGGGTCAAAATTTGCCTTTTTTTTGACATATTATGAGGTTTGGGGCCTTTTTTGTCCTTTATCCCCACTTTGTATACCATAACGCGTCTCTACAAGCTATTCTACGTCATTTTCAGCCATTCTTAGGAATAGTTTAAGTTTGAATTTTTTCGACATACTACATTATTGCCTTCAAGGCCATTTTTTTGACATGCTAAAATATTAGTTTTTTAGCCTGTTTTGGACTTTAATTTCACTTTGTATACAATAACACGTCTCTACAAACCATTCTATTTCGTCTTCAGCTGTCTTTAGGGACGGTCAAAACTTTAGATTTTTTGCCACAATAAATTATTGGTGATTTTGGCCTTTTTTTTTTTACATTCAAAATTATGAGGTTTTTGGTCTTTTTTGGCCTTTATTTCCCATTTAAATATTCTGACAAGTCTCTACAAGATATAATAAGAAGTTTTCAGCCATTTTTTTGACACATCAAAATTTGACGTTTTTCGTCACAGTATTCTACTATTCTTTTTGGCCATTATTTTGTCATCATAAATTATGAGTTTTTTGGCCTTTTATGGCCTTTATTTCCATGTTTTATACGATGAATATTACACTGTGTGGTTTTAGGCCAGTTTTTCAACATGCTAAATTATGACATTTTTGGCCTTTTTTCCAACATTGTATGCTATTACGCAACTCTACAAGGTATAATAAGTCGTAATCATCCATTTCTTGGATATGTCAAAATCTGACATTTTTCACCGTACTATAGTGTGCAGATTTCTGCCTTTTTTTCAACATTTAAATTATGATGTGTGTCTCTACAAGCTATTCTATGTCTTTTTTAGCTATTTTTAGGAGGGTCAAAATTTGACTTTTTTCAGCATACTATACTACTGCCTTTTTGGCAATTTTTGTTTGACATGCTAAATTATTTGGTTTTTGGCCTTTTTTCCCCACATTGTATGCTATGACGCATCTCTACAAGCTGTAATATGTCGTTTTCCAACATTTTTTT
>NW_024618348.1:0-3368 GCF_008729295.1 Plectropomus leopardus | reverse complement strand
AAAAACAGAAAAATACGTAAAAAAAAAAAATAGACTAAAACTTTAAAAGGAAAAAAATTAAAAATAAAATCTTCAAAAACTTTTGAAAAAAAGAAGATTTTTTCCTTTGAAAAATCACAAATTTTGACAGTTAAAAAAACAACACAAAAGGCCCAAATGTTTTGTAGGCATGTTTTCCTTAAACATTGACATTAAAATAAACACAAAACAGCGATTCGGTGTTGTATGCCCCTCCCCTGATGCCAAAATACAAACATAAGTCCCTCCCCGCTGCTTTAAAGATTATTTTAAATGCCTCTTCTTTTCTGCACCATCCCCTTCCCTCCCACAAATAACGAACAGTCCCTTACTTCTGTTTAAATATTCAGTTCTAATCTGTGTTTTTAATAATGTCTATTTTAATTAGCTATTGTGCAATAATGTGAATGAACCAATAAGAAGTATCGATGGCTGTTTCAGAGAATGTACGGTCTGAAAAATCTGCCTCACAGTCATGGAAAAGTCTTGAAAAAGTCCTGGACATTTATGTGCATGAACCTTGAATCTTGCTCTTAAAGGCATTAAATAAAACGAGATGCACTGAGGTAAAGATAACGGGCGTTTCTGACCAATCTCAGTAACAAAATAGCGCTCATTTAAAACGAAATCCTTGGATATTTTTTCCCGTGTTGATGAAGACAGCAAATGTCCCCAAAAGCTTTTTAAAGAGTCGTCTTTTTGCAGCAGAGGAGATGAGTCACCGCTCTCTAAATGCTGCGTCCTCCTGCAGCACTCGAGATCTGCTGCTTTTAATCCTCCGGCAAATTACATTGTTCTCATCTGATTGCAGAGCGGCACTTATTTCAGTTTCACCGCAGATCTCTTAGCAACTAACCGAACTCTGTCGGCGAGGTCAGCGGGAGAGCCGACGGCGTCGCATGATGACTGAATACGTGTCAGAGTCAAACCTGAGAGAGGAAAGTTTGTGTTAATTAGTTCAAAACTTTGTGAGAGAACATTTTCTAACAGGAAACAGAAAATCAGTCACCTCGTGAAGATGAAATAATCACCATAATTCTCTCTTTTTTAACACTGAAGCAGCTGTTTTCAGAGTTTTTGCTGTTTTTGACGTTATTGAACACACGTTAAAGCAAGAAAATTATTTAAATCCTCTGAAAACACTCAGCGGCATGTGCATTTATTTTCTTTTCACATTTAAAACAATTAAATCCTCGGGTGTTTATGCATTTTTTAAGCTTTTACAGCTTTCCTGACACCTGTTTTTTCTTTTTTGTTTCATTTTCACTCATTTTTTTTTTCTTTTCTGCCTGTTTTTTTTCACTCATTTAAAACATGAAAATCCTCGGGTGTTTATGCATTTTTTTCATCTTTTGCTTTAATCTTTTTTTCGCAGCTTTCCTGACTTTTTTTTTTTTTTTTGAGGGATTTTTTATCCCTTTATTTTCTTTTTTTGTTCTTAACTTTCCCAGTAATGTTTTATAAATTTATACTTACTTCTACTACAGCTTCCCTAACACCTGTCCTTTTCTTCGTATTTTCGTTTCCGTTTTGCCCTTCTTTTACGTTATTTAATTTTCTTTTTGGGAAGATTTAATCCATGATAAAATGTAAATCCTCCTAAATTTATTAATTTTTTTAAATGCGCTGTCTGTTTTTTTCCACTGACAGGCTGCTATTACATTCTTGGATTTTACCCACAAAAAAAAAGAAAGTAAATGAACGGCACTTAAATTTGACGTTCAGGAGATCGTGGAAATTTTCCGCTGTCTGACGGATGATTTAAAAAACCTTCTGATGTGTGAAAATAAATGTAAATTTGGTATCTGCATGAAGACACATGATGCATCTGTTCTTGGCGTCTGATGAGACATTCGTGTCTCTTCTTCCCCCACGCTGACACACAAAGAGCGGACGTCATGTTTCAGCGCCGGTCATCGATCAGCACGCTGGTTATTTTGACTCACTGTATGTGGGAGGAGGAATCAGGGAAAATAGTCTGTTTACCCGTCAGTCCGTCCTCTCTGCGGATGCTTCCTGAACACAGTGTTTCTGTGTGTGTGTGTGTGTGTGTGTGTGTGCGTGTTTAAATCTGACAAACTGGTTGTGACACATCCGGCGTATTTAAAGGCAGCTGTGAGGTGAAGATGTGAACTGTATCTCTCTCGGTGTGTGTGTTAAATGTAAACAGCTGGGTCTATTTTTGGGAGCTGCGTTCATGCTGGAATCAAAGACGTGACTCAGAGTGAAGCTGTAACCATGGCAACTGATTTTTCTTCTTCCAGATCCTGCCCGGAGTTCGTATCATCATCGCCAACCCGGAGACCAAAGGACCGCTGGGAGACTCCCACCTCGGAGAGGTCGACAGAAACGAACTCTCTTTTTTATTTTTTTTCTTCTTTCTTGGTTTTTCTTTTTCTGTTATTTCGGTCTTTGCTTATTTTTTTGTATTTTTATCCTTTTTTTATCTTCTATATGTCTTTATTTTTTCTTTTTCCTTCCTTCTTCCTCCCTTTGTTTCCTTTTTAGTCTCTATTTTACTTTCTGCTGTCTTTTTCCTTTTTCTGCCTCCACATCAGGCGTTATGTTTTCGGGTCGTCCATCCGTATGTCCGAATCTTGTGAACGTGATATCTCAGGAACGCCGTGACAATCTTTCTTCAAATTTGGCACAAACTTTGACCTCAGTTCAAAGGTGACACGATGAGACTTTGGCGGTCGAAAGTTGCCGTTCGAGGCGACCTGGTCCGTCCCTCTCTCACCGGGGATATCTCAAAAGCAACTAAAGGAATTCAGAGGTCACCGTGACCTCGTCTGTCTCATTCTCACGCACGAACACCTCAACAGCTTGAGGGAATTTCGTCAAATTTGGCTCAAACGTTCACTTTCAGTTAAGGATGAACAGTTTAGATTTTAGAGTGTTTTAATGTATCAATTCAAAGACAGATTTGGGTTTTCTTCTGTCCCTGCTGCAGATCTGGGTGCACAGCGCTCATAACGGCAGCGGTTACTACAGCGGCTACGGCGAGGAGGTCCTTCAGTCCGATCACTTCAACTCCAGACTCAGTTTCGGAGACACTCAGACGGTCTGGGCCAGGACGGGATACCTGGGCTTCCTACGCCGCACCGAGCTCACCGACGCCAACGGAGGTTAGTTTTTCCTCTCTGACTCTACGTTTCCTCGGCTCGTTCTCTCTGACGTGACCGCTCTACGCCTCTCTGTCTCCACAGAGAGACACGACGCTCTGTTTGTGGTCGGCGCTCTGGAGGAGGCCATGGAGCTGCGGGGGATGAGGTACCATCCCATCGACATCGAGACCTCCGTCATCCGCGCGCACAAGAGCATCATGGAGTGGTAGGTTTGATCTGTAC
>NW_024618347.1:0-2468 GCF_008729295.1 Plectropomus leopardus | reverse complement strand
CACGTCTTCTTCTGCACAAAACGCCAAAACTGTAACGACAGGAAACAAGGTGAGAGGTGTGCGCAGAGGAGCAGGTGTCATCCCGCCTTTAGAGACACACACAATCGATGACGCGTTTCGAGTTTGACCACATTCAGACGTCTCTGCAGAGATGGAAACAAAGATGGAGAGACAAAAGACAGCGAGGAGGGGAGGGGGGCGAGAAATCAGAGATGTTTGGGAGATCCTGGAGGGAGGCGGCCACAGCTGGTGTACATCCTGTTAGTGTGTGTGTGTGTGTGTGTGTGTGTGTGTGTGTGTGTGTGTGTGTGTGTGTGTGTGTGTGTGTGTGTGTGACTGGAGTCCTAATCTCACAGAAATATCTCCACTAGAAAAGAGCGTCGCCTCTCCCTCTGCAGTGTGACAAGAAAAGCAGGAGTCGTGTTGCAGGAGTCGGATATTGAAAATTTATGACTCCGAGCGCTGAAATCCAGCTGCACCAGTTTCTGGGCTGGACTTGTTTATTGTTGTTTTTTTTCAGTTAAAAATATAAATAGATAAAATACTTTAAGTGCACGTGATGCAGGATTCCTACACGTTATTACAAATAAATTTAGAAAAGGAAAAGACGTCAATTTTTTTTTTAAGCACTGGGGAGGGACTTTTGTTTTTTATTTTGGCTGTAGGGAAACTTTAAATTGTTATATTTTTGTTTGGAAGGCATGTTGTCTTTTTTAAGAATTTTAAATTTTTTCTTTAAAATTTTGTTCTTTAAAATTTTTGGGAGATTTTTAAAGAAAACATTCCTTTCCAAACCTGAAATGAAACAGCAACTTCTTTTACAAATTCATATTTTAATTCAAAGTTACTTTTAGTTTTACTTTTTTTTTGTTGCATCTTGCACCAAAATAAAACAGATATTATTAGTTTATAAGTTAATTAGAAACCCTGAATGCAGCATTTGAAATTTTTTTACCTTTTCTAAAATGTAAGTCACAGTGGTGTGGAGTTATTGGGCCAATAAAAAAAAAAAGTTCAAAAAGAAGCAATTATGGCATATTTTGGCCTCCATACTCATGCACACATTACAGCACACTATTACATCATTCATTTTTTAAACTTAAAAGTTTTTTTTTGCTACTGAAATAGTGCGTAATGTGTCTTGTTGCCCACCCTGCAGCTCTACATGTTCTGGTTCTACGTCTCCCTCCTCTCTCTACATCCTGGACCCCAAAATCCCCCCAAAACTTCACACGCTTTAAACTTTTAACTCGCTCACCATCAGGTCTTCGAGTCTTTTTTACACTCAGCGACACAACAACCAAACTGGGAGACTCTGGAGGAAGAAACTCATCTTTTTTTGGATTATTTTCAGGTTCCTGCTGCACGAGGTAAAGATGCTCTCTGACTCTCTGCTGCTGCAGCAGTCAGTCACTGCTTTATAAAGTCATCACTTTACGGGACAAATATGCTTAATGACATGTTGATAATAAAAATGCAATGAAACAAAGCACCAAAAGGACAGAAAATTTTCCTACAAATTATCAAAAATATAAACTTAAATGAAAGAGCAAGTTTTTACTTGATGCTCAGTTTTAAAGATTTATAAATAAGTTTGGCCGAACAAAACATTGAAAAGTGTCGAGAAACTGAAAATCGTATTGTTTCTTTTGGTTCTGAAAAAAAAAAAAAAGAAATACTGGCATTATTTTTATTATAAAAACAGTCCTCTCAGAGGAAAAATGCTTCAGAAGGAGAAAATAATTCCTGAATTAATGATAAAATGTGAGATTTGGGTGTTTTTCTTTTAGATTAGGACATCATGTTTTATAAGTCACAGTCTCCTTGAGAAAAAAAAGATTAAAAATTACAAATACCATTTACTAACCAACCCAGAACGTCCTCAACCTTTATCTAAGAAAATGTGCTCTGAATTGCAAAAATCTAATTTTTCAAAGAACTCTTTCACCAAAAGTCCAGCTGAAAATAAAAAGCATTTTTGTCCTGTGCTCTCCTTTCAAAGGAAAAATCTGTAACCAAAAGAGACATTTTATTTTATTTTTTCAGATAAATATTTTCATGATGGTTCTTCCAGATTTTTGTATTAACCCTTTGAAACCTGAAGCAACATCACTTTTCTTGTGCTGCTTTTAGATGCTTTTTACATGTATTTAAACCTCTGAACCCAGCGCAAATTGGTGGGATTTATTTTTAAAAATATGGAAGAAAAATAGCAATTTAGTAAGAAATTGTAAGAAATTAGTAGATTTAGAATTTGTTTTTGTCTCAGGGAAAAAAAGAGAAAAAACAGGGAAAACTTTTAGTTTATTATTTAAGCAGTTTTTTCAGGTTGCTTCCTTATTTTTTAAAAATGTCTGTTTCTAATTTTGTCTTTTTAATTAATTTTCAGGTATTTTTAAAAAATATTTTAACATATTTCTTCTTTAATTGCATATTGCCATGTTTGTGTAAGAAATTACGCCATTTTT
>NW_024618346.1:0-1279 GCF_008729295.1 Plectropomus leopardus | reverse complement strand
GACAGAACAGAAATAACAATAACAACCTAAACCAAAAAGAGCAAATACAATTCAAAGAATATAAGCAGTAAACACAGAATTAATAGCATAACACTTTTAAGACAGAATAAAAGAATAAATTAAGACAAGTTAAAATAGATGACATTGCATAAAAGCAAGTTTATAAAAATGGGTTTTAAGACGTGATTTTGATAAAGTCGCTGATTCTAAAAGCGTCTGTTTGGCTATTACTTCCTCTCCGCAATGCAACGATGCAAAGGACCAACACTAAAACCTAGAGAAGCTCTACGTACATACCCTAAAAAGTGGAATGAAGGAAATGAAACTGACACATTTAGAGTTGAATGTCAATAGCAGAGGACAACATGCACTGACCACAAATGCAGAACTAAAGCCTGTTTATCTGAACCGTCGGTGAGTTTAAAAACAGTCGCACTATGATCGAGTGACAGAGAAAATTTAAACTCTGTTATAGTTTCGACATGCCGTGTCACAGAAAAAACAACAAAAAAAAATGCGTTTGAACCCTGACGCAGAAGGTGACAGGATGTGTACAAAATCTGATATCTGAAAACAGATGATGAAATTCGTGAAGTTTAGTCATGGTTCAACAAGACTGATAAAAACGAGAAGATCATCGTCCGCTAGTTTCATGTTATTAGAAAATGACTCCTGACAAAAAAGTGAGTTAGAGCACTTTCACTTTTCTGCTTTAAAGCTCCACTAATCAATATGTTGCATGTATGCATGAAAAATAATACCGTCCTCTCAGCAACAAGAAACACACAACACACGTAACGTAACACACACGTTCAGATGATTACTGAGATGATTTCACTCACTCCTTTTCCACACGCAACAACAAGCGCAACAGGCGAGGACGGTCTGTTCTGCAGACAATTACGCACACACCGGCCCCTAAACCTTGCATTTTAAACCATGTGTCACACACACACACACACACACACACACACACACACACACACACACAAAATGAGAGAGGGAGAGATTGATTTGATGGATGTAAATATATTTAAAGTCACTCTCCGGCAGGTGGAGGAAGCTCCTCCCTGTCCTGTTGCTCCTCAGGTGTGGATGAAAAGTTATCCAACATGTTTCCGGCACATTTTCACGGTTTTCAACGGTCCATTTTCACATTTCAGTTTCCCAACTTAAATTTGGTTAGCTACAAGCTAGTTTTGATGGTAGCAGTAAATGTTAGTTGGTGAAGGCGCGCCCGCGCACAAGTGACGTCAGTGACGCGACGTGTCCGAGCTTT
>NW_024618345.1:0-1398 GCF_008729295.1 Plectropomus leopardus | reverse complement strand
TGCTTTGTGTTCCAGTTAAAAATGGCATTGCTTAATCTCATCTGGTGAAGTCTATGTGCTGTCCAACATTAACTCTGGAGGTCATCAGAGAGACAAAGCGAGCCAGACAGAGCTTCTGGACATGCTGACAGAGAGAGATGGATGTATTGACAGTGCAAACATTCAAAAAACATCAGTTGTAATGATGATGTCTTTGACTTTTTTGATTTACTCTGAAGGAAATCAGGGAACTGGATGCCCACAGTAGAGACTGGGGTATGCCCTTGTCTTGGAACCACAATGGCAGTCTGTGTGTGTGTGTGTGTGTGTGTGTGTGAAGAAAGATAGAAAGACTGGTTCAATCAACCACAGCAGGCGTTTGAAAGGGGGCTTTGACTCCGTGAGGACATGGAACATCAGTTTGGTGGCGGATGTGCGTGTTTGTGTGTGAATATGGCTGCTGTGTGACACAGTAGACTGGAATGTGTGATAATATAATCTGCAAGTGAAAGAAATACCAGAAAGCTTTCACAGTGTGCTTTTGATTGAGCTGCATATGGTTCAACCAATCGGCCGCCTCCGAAGCTGAGAAATGAAGTCAATGAGGAAGTGCTGTTTAAGGCTGGCTGCAAAACAGAGTAAATCCAGGAGGAATAAACATGTTTACAGCCTGGAACAGAAGAACTTCGTAGGTCTCTTTAGCTAATTACAACGTTCTTTACAACTTTACAGGAGTGGAGTTTTATATAACTCACCTGTTCACATTTTATTAATTCTTAAAGTTCGCACTGTCCACCTCAGAAACCACTAGAAAAGTACAGAGAGTGAGGCTAACACCTGGCTTTGCTACAAATGCTGCTGACTTGCAGCTACAGGCCAGCCCAAGATCTGAATCTATTCAGAGTATTATATCAAGTGTAACTGATATACTGTATGCAGTAAGGGGACCCTGCTCTGCATCTCTTTCAGCTAAGAGGTCCTTGGCCTGGTTTAACTGATTCATTTGTGTGTGTGTTGCAGGCTGCTGGTTGGTGCCCCGAGAGCAGGAGCCATGAGTCACCAAAAATCCAAAGTGACAGGAGGACTGTACAACTGTGACATGATGTCCACCTCTAGTGTTTGTGCCAGAGTTGACTTTGATAACAACGGTGCGATATCTGCTGACACTTTGAATTTTTCTGATATGTTTTAGGTTATTTACTCTCACGCCCATCGCCACCACCACCATGAATATTTGAGTCATAATATTCTCATTGTGTTTATTTCTGTCCCCTGTCTCTGTGTAGAGGATCCAAAAACAGAAAGCAAAGAGAACCAGTGGATGGGAGTGACAGTCAACAGTCAGGGGCCAGGAGGCAAAATTGTGGTAAGACTGTGTGTCTTTGTACCTGACATTAAAATGTAATGATTTCACTTTGA
>NW_024618344.1:0-1636 GCF_008729295.1 Plectropomus leopardus | reverse complement strand
ACACACACACACACACACACACACACACACACACACACACACACACAAACACACACACACACACACACACACACACACACACACAAACACACACACACACACACACACACACACACACACACACACACACACACACACACTCACACACACACACACACACACACACACACACACACACACACACACACAATCACACTGGGAACTGACCAGTTTAACCAGCACACACTGACATTCAGCCCCTCCAAACATTTTCTTTTTCCCCATAAACATACGTGACTGACACGGAACAGCTTTTGTCGAATCAGAGAGCAGAAAACCCCATCAGCACAGAGGGCCCAGACCCTCAGATCGTAAAATCACAGGAACATGGCGCCCCTGGCCAGGTTTGGGGGTCCTGGTCTAGGTATGTTTGCACCTGTTGTACTGCATGAAGACTATGTTCCAGATCTCGACCACCTCGGGACTGTCGGCGTTGACGAGTGCCGCGGCGTCGCGTCCTCCCACGTGGTCGTAGTGAATCTCGGTGCAGGGGCCACAGGGGCCAATGTCCCCCATCTCCCAGAAGTTCTCCTTCAGCCCGAAGGGCAGGATGCGAGCAGGAGGCACGCTGAGGAGGACACGGAGGCTCTGGTCACTGACTGGACCATCAGTCTCACCTGCGGCAGGTGTTCAGACAGTGGACCAATCAGCAGACAAAATAAGCTGAGAACTCACCCGACCTCCAACCAGATCTGTCGAGTCTCCTCGTCAGCCGCCAGCCCCGAGTCAGCGTCGCCCACAAAGTACGACACGTACAGTCTATCTGCAGGTATCCCATAATGCTCTGTGAGGAGACTCCACGCCATGCTGCACGCCTCCTCCTGAAAACAACAAAAACAACAACAACATCAGTGTGGCGCTGTGCTGCCCCGCCTTGCAGACAGGAAGTCCCCTACCCCACAGACAGGAAGTCCCCCCTCACCTTGAAGTAGTCTCCGAAGGACCAGTTCCCAAGCATCTCAAAGAAGGTGTGGTGGGAATGGTCTCGGCCCACATCCTCCAGGTCGTTGTGTTTGCCGCCGGCGCGCACACACTTCTGACTGTTGACGACTCGCCGATACGAGGCCATCGGGCTGCGAGGGTCGGCGGTGCCCAACAGGATCGGTTTGAACTGAAACCAAAAAACAGAGCATGACCTGACTTTCAAGTGGTCTGATATCAGATCTGCGTTCAGCGTCCTGTTTCTCATTTTTATTTTCTGTCATCTTAAAAATTAAAAAACAAGTCACAGACAAAATTCAGAGTCCTCAGTGTGTTGACACTTCATACAGTTTCCTTCTTTTAAATTCTAGGACGCCATTGATATCAGTAAAGGGACTACAGATGAAAACCAGGACCCAGTTTAAGCCTGATCCAGACCGCTGACTGAGCCTCAGAGTTTTTGGTTCAGAGCAACTGATCAGCTTCAGCTCACAAAGATCATCAATTTTTATCATCTTTACATCCAGTCTGACTGTGTTCAGCCTGAGGAGACGTTCAGCCTGAGTGTTCAGCCTGAGGAGGCGTTCAGCCTGAGTGTGTTCAGCCTGGGGAGACATTCAGCCTGAGTGTGTTGAGCCTGAGGAGGCGTTCAGCCTGAGGAGGCGTTCAGCCTGAG
>NW_024618343.1:0-1614 GCF_008729295.1 Plectropomus leopardus | reverse complement strand
ATAAATAAGTAAAATAAAAAATGAAGAAATGGAACAACAAAAATAAAAAAAAATCAAATAAATAAAACACGTATGGATATAAGTGATCAAGTTAAAAAAAACATCTTAATTACATTAAAAATTCTCAATCTTTAGATTTTTTTAAAAAATCCTTTTCCCTTTTCTATTTTCCCCCAGTGTCTTGGTTATGTTTCTGAATGTGGACCCTCTAAAAAAAATGAAAAAAGCTGCTGCTGCAGACTAATGTTTTTGCCTCCATCTAGTGTAGGCCTGCTGCAGGATCAGTCTATCGCTTATAGTCTTAAAAAGCTTATTTCCAATCTCCTGATGCAGAAACATTAAATGGAAAGCTTCATTTTTGTGCAATATTTTCTTCATCTGCAGAGGCAATATTCTTATAAATGTGCACAGGCTACAGTAACAGTTAGTGATATTCTCTCTGTGTGTTTCCTCATTATTTAAAAGCAATAATTACCTTCTGTCCCTCATTTTTGCACTTTGGTTTCTCATTAGACTCATCAGCCGCTGAGTCTGCAGAGAGGAATCAGTCACAGTTGGAGGAAAATCCCCGGGACCTCTGCCACGTCCTGTTCTCGCCCCTCGGCCTCAGCTCGGGTTAAATCAAACTAACATGACTTGGCCTCAGCAGACGGGGTCAAACTGTAGTTGTCATCACAAATGTAACCATGGTCACACCAGGACGGTAACATCCCTGCGGCTGAAGGAAAATAACCGTCTGAAGTTTGAAAGGAACATTTTTCCGCTTTGTGTGGCTGCAGGAATGAAAGGAAAATTCTTGTGAATCAAAGAGGAAATTTCCAACAGGAGAGAAAAAAACAAAAGCAGAGATGATTAATTTTTCCTAAATAGTAACACTTATAAACAAGTGGCCTTTTTAATGCTCCTTTTCATGAGAAAATACAGTTTTTGATGATGATTGATAGTTTTACGTGATGTAAGCTTGATGATGTTTTCCAAATATGAACTTTAATATACAGGATTCAGTCCAGAGAGGAACATTTTAGGACACCATTTCATTTATTTTCAGATTAATCGATCTTCCTCCACTTTATAATCATCATCTCAAACTTGCATTACAATCACTGATGGGTAACGGATTATTTGGAGGAGAGCAGAGGAATGATCCGAATATTTACCGCTGCAGCAGAGGAGGAGGCTTGATTACAGCAACAGGTGAGTGATGAACTGNTTCGTGTTCACAAGTGCTGAAGAGGAAAAATAAATAGATAAATAAATAAATAATAAAATAAATAAATAAGTAAAATAAAAAATGAAGAAATGGAACAACAAAAATAAAAAAAAATCAAATAAATAAAACACGTATGGATATAAGTGATCAAGTTAAAAAAAACATCTTAATTACATTAAAAATTCTCAATCTTTAGATTTTTTTAAAAAATCCTTTTCCCTTTTCTATTTTCCCCCAGTGTCTTGGTTATGTTTCTGAATGTGGACCCTCTAAAAAAAATGAAAAAAGCTGCTGCTGCAGACTAATGTTTTTGCCTCCATCTAGTGTAGGCCTGCTGCAGGATCAGTCTATCGCTTATAGTCTTAAAAAGCTTATTTCCAATCTCCTGATGCAGAAACATTAAA
>NW_024618342.1:0-1505 GCF_008729295.1 Plectropomus leopardus | reverse complement strand
TTTTTTTTCATCTAAAACATAGTGGCATCATGACAAAAAAAGGCATATAATGGTTCAAATTCTGAAAATTAATGAATATTTTGATAAGAAATGATGTTGATTAAAAAACAAAATCAAAGAAAGTAGAATATAATATTCATGTATAATATCTGTATAGCCTCTGAAAGTGCATTGTGTGTGCAGAGTATCATTGTGAGTATTTGACACTGCAAAAAAACGTTAAAAATCAATGTTACAGATCATCAGGCATATCTTAAGCTGTGATTACCAAAAAAAAGAAGCAAAATAAAAACTAAAATAATGTAATATTTAAGTTGCCCTTAAGGGTGGAAAAAATCTGATGCAGCTTGTAGCTTCCAATCAGATTTAAAGAAATCTCACGTCTTTGTTGAAGTACAAACTTTGACTGTGGTTCCCACAAATTTTTACCAATTTCATTTTATAACTGAACTGAATGAAGAAAAAATGTAACAATTAGTTTCTACAGCGTATTTTAGACTTATTATTTAATCTTGCCCTGTAAGGTGACCTTGACGCTTTGAAAAGGCGCCTATAAATAAAACGTATTATTATTGTAGGAGCTGAGCTGGAAATTCACTGATTACACTCAAATACACAATCGTGCTAAAATTGCCCCAAACAGTCCCCGAGGGGTTAATCACTTCCTTCCCGGTTTGTTTTCAGTGTTTCCTGCGGACACTCACCTTGATCTGCACGAGGAAGTCCCTCAGGTGCTCCTTGAAGGCCGGGATGTCCTGATTCAGGCTGAACAGACCCGTGACAAACACCTTCACCTGAGCACTGAGGACGACACGAATTTAATCAGCCGCAAGTCTCAGACAAAAAAGGAAAAATCTGTACCAACCTGCAACAAATGAGCTTTTTTCTAAACTTAACTAACTCTCCTCTGATGCACGTCCTCTTCTGCTGCTGCAGCTTTCACTCTAAACCAGCTGCTTCTGCAGTTCATTTAGTTTTTATTCTTTGGAGGGAATATTACACTTTAACGCATAAAATGCATTTAAACTATCAAAATATGTCTGAGAGAGCAGGAGGACGTCTTATAACCCCTATAACAGTATCTAACAACATTAGGGTCATTAGTTTGTTGTTACACTGACCAATGTAAATGATCTGTGGCCATAAAAGGAGAAAACTTAGTGCAGTTCTTTCAAAAATAATGGAAACCACACACAATAACCACTAAATTATCAGAAAACTGCCTCAAAACTTATGAGTTCCACATTAACAGGTGCCATTTATTTTGTAGACATAACATAAAGACTCTCTCGGTCTTCTGTCAACCTCAGATCTTTTTTTTTCCTGCTAAATTCAACGTGCTTTAAGTAAGAAAATTCTCCGGTTTTTGTCGGTCTTTAACATCACAATCTGGTCACGTCTGTGATCGCAGCTGCAGCCACCATCCAAAATATGTTTCAAGTGCATTATGGTCTGCTGATGTTGCTGTAGCTGATTATTTAATATTCCCTTTAATGTGTAAAAAA
>NW_024618341.1:0-1025 GCF_008729295.1 Plectropomus leopardus | reverse complement strand
GAGGCACCAAAAAAACCTAACAAACCTGCCTGATTTCACTGTAATCTTTAAACAGTCCATATTTTGGGGTAAAATCAATGTAGTAATAATCTGGGGATTTTCCTTTCATGCCATTGCAGTTATTTTAAAGGGACAGAATGACTCATAAAAAAAGGCAAAGGAAGTGTGCATCTACCGCAAACTCATCGAGCACCACTAAAAAATGCCCTAAAAAATATCTTTAAAAAAGATGTACGCTTCCTCCCACACACTGTGATATGGTTGGAGGTGTAGTTTGGTAGAAAGAAAATAGTTCCTACATGAAACTGCTCACAATAAGCTCTGTGGATTATCTTGAGTAACCAGGTCATAAATAGAGCAACAGCAAAGAGGAGAAATGTGTTTTTAATTTTGGGTGAACTGTCCCTTTAAATCAGCAAATAGCCAAAATACTAAAAGAGCTTTATGTCCAAAATAAAAGCCTAAACGTGGAGTATTCAGTCTCTTTCTCCTGGTCAAAGTGCAGTGACTTTATTTGCCACTAGATGAGGCCGTTGGCACAAAATTTCAGCTCAAAGTTTCGTGTCTCACAGCAGCAGACGGATGAGAGACATGTCTTGTGTCTCTGTGTTGTCTCAGCGAGTGGACTCACCAGGTCTCTCTGCTGCTGGTGTCTCCTCTGAGCTCGTTTGGGGTTGATCTCCAAAGTGGCGAACTTTGAGGTTCCCTCCTGCAGACGAACAGACAGACAGTGTTTCTGTTAAATACAGCCAGAAATAAACTGCAATTCTTCAAATGCTGCTGCACATTTTATCAGCAGACATTTATCAAAGAGGCAGTTCATATTTTTTAAAAGCAAACTCAACACCTGCCTTTTTAGTTTGGCTTTTAATGAACTTTATTTATTTATTGACTATTTATTTAGATATATTTTAGTCTGGTTTACAGTTTTACTTTATCACTTTATTATTTTTTTTAAAAAATATTTTTTCATTTTATTTTGTTTTTATCATTTAATTACCTCTTATGTACAGTTTGTGCAATTA
>NW_024618340.1:0-2830 GCF_008729295.1 Plectropomus leopardus | reverse complement strand
TGAATGAAAGCACAAAAAACAACTGAAATCAGAACTTACACAAAATAAGATAGGTGGGTCAATCAAATCCTTCACCAGTTTATCCTAAAGGCTGCAGCCAACAGTTATTTTGATTATTAATCTGCTGATTACTTTCACAATTAGTATGTACTATTACTATAAATACTCTAGTCTATAGGAAGAAAAAAATTGCCCAAAAGAGTGTCTTCGGGTTGCTTCTTTTGTTCCAACCAACAGCCCAACACCTAAAGATTAAATTTACAATCATAAATGACAAATATTGGATAAAAAAACTATCCTATGACTATAATTAGGTTGCAAAACACAAGACGTGTGTTTCCATTCATGATATTTTTTGTAGCCAACTCACAGTTGTCTGCTGTGCACAGTAAGAAAAATGCATTTCCATTAATCGATTATAGCTATCAAATGAACATATTTGTAGTGATTTTTAAATAAAACACACAAATGTAATGTAACCTCCAACCTTTTCCATAAGTTTACAACTCCTATATAGGTCAAACTTAAGAAAAAAATGGGGGAAAAAAGTTGAAACTGATGTCTGAGACTGATGAGGCAGAGAGAAGCACCTTCATCAGGAGGAGAGAGGTGTGCAACCTCGACTCTTCTCACCCCGCCCACGCTCAACGCTGATTGGCTTAGTCGGATGAGTGTGGCCTTCTATTGGGCCATCCTGTTGTCAGTTTTATCTTCCAGCTCTGAATACCGCACAGCCGGCGAGGCATGAACACGATAAGCGTGATACATCGCTGGTGGATATACGGAAGAGGACAGAGGACGCAGTCTGCTATGGTGAGAAACGGATCAAATTTACTGCAGGAAATTTAAATACATCACGAGGGGGGAAACTTTACCGATGTGCTCTTGCGGTTTAACCCTGAAAAAACATAATACCCCGGTGGCAAGAGACATGCTGAAGTTAGTTGCAGGTTTCTAACGATTTAAATTGTTTTCTTTTCCTTTTAATGATGTTAATTCATTGGAAACTAGCGTGATAAACTTTAATTTTCGTCATTTTTAATCTGTACTACGCTACACAAAATTGCACGCTCTTCATAGTACGAGCTGCAATGGAAATAGGTCCACCTTAAGAAAGTGATTTGTTGATATACTGTTTGTCTCCTTACAGTTATTGTGTTTGGCTTTAAATGCAGGCATTTGTGGAAAGGTTTTTTTTTTAATGTGCGTACTTGGAGCTGTCTTGGACATTTTACGCATGGGAATGGGATTGTCTCCGGGCGCAGCTGCCAGACAAGGTGCGATAATTGGATACGAATCTCGCGATGATCAAACCAATTAGCAGACCTGCAATGAAGGTTCTTTGTCCACCGAGGGAGGTTTCACACACGATTTAGTCACAAAAGAAATAGAAGCTTGGAGAGAGATCATGTAAATTCACCGAAATGTGAGGATCAGAATGACCTCTATTTTCTTTGCACAGCTCTAAGCTTTTGGTCCATCTCCTGTACAGCCATGTGCAGTGGATGAATAATTCATAATAATAGTGACAGACTGGAATCCTTTAAGTAATGGAATATTTATACATCCATTATTCTGTATAAATATGCATAAGAGATAGACTGACCATCCCATTATGCACTTACTTTGTCAGCAGGTTCCTAGGATGAAAGTGGAGGTGGGCATAGGTCATTAGATGGAGAATGGAGAGCTGATAGGTGCTGCTATTGCCTCAGTCATTAACATTTTCTTCAGATGATGAAGAAGTCCATTAGAGGAGGTGCAGTGAGACATAAATCTCTTTCAGTGTTCATTGTTTAGCTGAATCTGCACCTCTCCTGCAAGAGATCACTTCCCAATCAGACTGTGTTGTGGTCACTGCTGACCAGTCTGTTTCCTGGTTTTTGTGGTGACTGTCACTGCTCATGCAAGCATTTTTTTCTTCTTCTATTTTGTCCCTAAGAAACTTCTGTTTCAGCTGCAGGAAATGCAAAAGAATCACTTCCTGTGTACCAGAGGCTATTCTTGTATGGGAAATATCTACCCATAATTTGCTTTTTAGAATAACATCTATGAACAGCTTGAACAAGGTTAAAGTTGTGTGAATGGTTCAGTATAAAATCATTTAATGTATCAAAAGTGGACCTGAATTTGCATTGAATAATTGTTTATCATATGACTAAACAATGTGCTACAATAAATTGATCATCTCAGGAAATCCCTGCCAACAACTCCATAAAGCTTTGGAGTAAATACTACACTTCAGATTCAGAAAACTTAATTGATTGTTATGACAATCTGTGTGGCTCAACATATAGTGCAAAACAAACTCAGACAATAAACATATAGCAGGTGTTAATATAACCCCCCAGTATAAATACCTAGTACAACAATTTAGACCGAATAAAAATTGTATTGTAGTACTGGTGAAGTTCAGTGTACCAAATTCTTTAGACCAAAGTTTGGCCTGAAGCCCAGTCATGGCCCTCAGACGGATTTTAAATTGTCCTTGGCTAATCTTTCAAAATATACAAAATGTTAATATTGGTTAATCAAGCAAGATCTTTTTGCATTTTTTCCATTTTTTTAGGCTCATGGCAGGACTATCATACAATTGTAGCCATAACTGTGTAGCATCAAGTAGGAGCTAAACCAGCAGAACTAATGTGTTTTTATGAAAAAAGAAAAAAAAGATAAAGCAAACAAATGAAGAAAGAAGTATAACAGCATCAACAGCGAGGGCCACTGTTTCAGGGGTAATGGTGAGTTGAATACTTTTTCAATGGAAGAGGTGTTTTTGTTTAATCTGTATGTGCTATTTTTCATATATAACGATATAATAACTATATAA
>NW_024618339.1:0-2038 GCF_008729295.1 Plectropomus leopardus | reverse complement strand
AAGTAGTACTGAAATCAAATAATATACCTGGTTTATCATACAGCTGATCGATAATGAGCAGCAGACTGACAGCGCAGCGCAGTGACAGACAAACAGCAGAGATCTCAGCGTCAAAGTGCCTGAATAGTAAATTCATTCAGATATTTGTACCCTACAGAATGACCTACTCAGTATTGAGATCATATTATGATGGGATCACTTTTTATATATTTTATAGCTGTACAGCTTTCCAAATGTCGGCCAGGGGCGTGATGTCGGGGGGTACAGGGGTGGCCCTTCCCTGCTTCATAGAACCCTATTTCTGGACCAGAGACTGTAATAATGATGGACATAGCTACTGTGAAGTCACCTTTTGGATTCCTGTCTTGAAGCCTTGAATTCGGCATTTCGGCTGTGTCATCTTGTTAGTTTTGAGCCACAAGTGACAATACTTGGGGAAGAGGCTGTAACTGTGGAGCAAGGGGTGGATCTGACTGAGAAGCAGAGGACACGATCGGCAGACAGCCTGTCACTCAGAGTGGACTGCCCTTAATTCATTATGTGTAATTTTAAGCCTTAATAAAATGTACAGGTGAATTTACATTTTTTTACCCTCCTTAAAAAAGGAAGTTGCTATAGAGACCAAAAACGTTTTTTTCACTAGGCTGTAAACATGTTCATTTCTGCTGTGAAGTTGGGCATTTTAACCTGGGGGTTTATGATGATTGGCTGGCTTGCAGAATCAACCTCAAGTGGCCATTGGAGGAACTGTAGTTTCGACACTTCATTTTAGCTTAATTTTTTATCCCTGGAGGTTGGCACTCCCAGCCCCCTTACTGGTTTGTAGATATATCTATCCAACTTTAAAGTTTTGTGGGCCACAGCCGTAAAATAAACAATAAGCCATCACAGCATTGACACGGCTGGTAATAAAATAGCAATACAATTTCAGTTAAATTATGTTTTTTAATTTAATGTTATATGAATTGGATAGTCCAATTCTAAAACTCGGCCTATGTAACTATGTTTTATGCCACAACGGGTTTTGATGCTTTGATGCAGCGGGCAGTGAGTCTCTTTACAATATGAGTCAGACTGTTTGCTCCACTGTGTGAGGCCACACCTCAGAGCCCAGTGTGGTGGACTCTGACCCAGGCTCAGGCTCAGTCCAACACACACACACACACACACACACACACACACACACACACACACACACACACACACACACACACCCCACCTTACCTGGCTTTATTACCAAACCTGCACCTGCTATATTCAGTTCAGAGGCCACAATAAACACAATGATCTACTATCATAATTACAGTGAAGCTTTTGATGCTCATCCAGATCCTTTCATTTCTGTGTCTGAGCTAATGTGAGCCTGCTTCACTCATATTTGGAGAATGCTGGCTAATAGCTTGAACCATTAAGATGCTATCTGATGGGACTAGTTTGCATGTCACTCCTTGGCCAAAGAGGCACGCCTGCATCAGTGCAGTCATTGTAAACACTGAAGACTGAGTTTTGTGTGTCTCTGTTTCTGTGTTGCTGCAGTGTTCATATGGAGGGGAAATGTATTTAGTGACACAGGACTACTGCAAGTTTTTTGCATCCTCTGGGATAAGGCGATAATGATTACAGCACCATTAGGGAAGCACTTTTTAGGGTGTGCTTTATGAGCATGCAAAACAGACAGCAGCTAAAGACGAGTGCTTTACAGCTGTGGGCAGGATGCCGATGTGGACTGCTGGCACATGACACATGAGCATATCAGCAGAAATATGCTCTCTCTAAAGTGCCTCTGTGTGAGAGGAACTTTTCTTGAGTTTGAGTTCATCCTTGTCTATAGGAATGTAAGACAAGACTCAATATACTCACCTGCTTTGCCATGGGGCCACTTTTATAAAATGACAGGAGGCCAGGGGCCATTTATTAAAGAAATATTAATTATCTTTATGAGTATATAAAATAAATTAATTGCTAATTTTCAACTTTTCAATATTTGCTGTCCTCACTGATCTTTGCCAAGGATTTGAGGACATTCAAGGTTTTATCT
>NW_024618338.1:0-2391 GCF_008729295.1 Plectropomus leopardus | reverse complement strand
AACGTAAGCCTACTTTGCCACTTTCCACAGCTGGTAGAGTTTTTAGGAAGTAAATATAAGTATCTGATTTTTAACACGAGAAATGAGTTTTCCCAAGGACACAAACACATGAAACATGTTAGAGAGAATCTGTTGAACACACAGCGCGATGAAATCATTAACAGACTCTGTCCTGAGGAGGTAAATCAGATCTCTTTGATACAATCCCAGTGACAGTAATGAAGTTAGAGTCTCTGTGGACACAAACAGCAGTCTCACACACACACACACACACACACACACACACACACACACACACACACACACACACACACACACACGCCAAAATTTAAATATGACTTTGACCTTTGAAAGCACACGGCGAGGGACAGCAAAGAGTGAGCCGGAGACTATAATGAAATGTTTGCAAGTTTAAAGAACGTGCGAGAGAGGAGGAGAAGGAGCTATGAATTATTAAAGAGGAGTTATTAGCATGTTCGTTACTCATTTATATCCCAAACGCACTCTAACCTGAGTCAGACCAGTGTGTTCGTCAGCGGAGGTATTCCTTAAATAATAAGCAAAAAACTCTATTTCTGCTTGAATATTGTCGGCTTTTTTCTTTTTTTAAATGGAAGATATAGTGGTTATTTATGTCTTTTAACTCTTTGAAACCTTTGGCCTGATTTCTGTCAAAACATGGGAAGAAGACAATGAGCAATGAAAGAAAAATTACACAAAAATCAGCAAGAAATTAGTAAAAAACACAACAAAATTACCTGAAAATGGAGCTACAGGCTACAACAAGGCTAAAAACATGAGGCCAGTGACGTTTTTCAAAACAACTTAGCACGTTGGGGCTTCAGGACACTTGGATTACTTCAGTTGAGCAGTATGGAGACATTTAGTGGTTTAATTTTATATTTTTTAAAATCCTGGTCACTGTTTGCTTTAGTTGTTTGGGAGGTTAACGCCTTTTCCCCGTGACACTCCAGCAAATTTTGTGGATTTTAAAACTTCACCTGAATTTCCATCTGCATGAGGGTGAAGAAATGATGACTGAATTTTCTTTTTTGGGTGAACCATCACTTTAAGCACTGAATGCACTAAGCTACTTTTCACCACAAGAAACCTAATAATACACTGGAAAGTCTGATTTTAACATATTTTATTGTAATCTGTGAAAAAACGAATCCTTCAGACACGCAGCAGCACCGCGTCCCTGTAAATCAGAGCCTTAATGAATGCTAAAATCTGAAGACAGCCAAACTGACCTTTACTGAAATTCACCTTCTAATTAACATCAGGACAAACTGCTCTTTTCACGTCTGTTCACGTGTTTCTCTGCGTGTGAGAAGACGACAGCACACACCCGCTGAAACCCCAATTCCCAGCAAAGTGATGAGTGTAAACACATAAAATCCAGTCGACACATCTCCGAGGCGGGAAAGGGAGATTTAATAAATGACGGGGAGGCCTCTGTGTGTACAGTCCACCGGCCACACAAGTGTTTGATTTCCCTCAAGGACACAATGTTTCCCCGGCACCAGAAAACACACAAAAAAATCCAATCATGTTGTGTCTGGGCCCGAGAGCCTCTACACACTGTGTGTTTAGATATATAGGAAAAAAACTGACAAACGTCGTCATTTTACGCGGAAAAACATCACACATGCAACCTGTCATTATTTTATTTTTATGTAATGTTGCAGAAAATCTCATTAGGGAGGTCTGCGTGGGTAAACAGAGAATCCGTGTGAGTGGGAAGGGAAAAGGAAAAGATCTGTAAATCTAAATAAAGAGGAGACAGCGGCTCTGCATCCCGCGCCTGCTGCTGCGCTCGATAAATCGGCCGGCTGAGAGGCAGGCGGTTTAGAAAAGCGAAGCTCAATCGCCCCCCAAAAATATGAGCTTTTCACCCTCAGCATGGGATAAAGGGAGAAATGAGTTCTCCTGCTGCGTCAGGTGGAAATGACAGATCTGAGGTAACCGGTTTGACTCCGAGAGACCGAAAGTCTGAGTCGGTGCATGCAGAGGTGAGAGGGGACAGAGAGACAAAAAGAGGGGAGGCTGCGGAGGAAGAGGAGGAAGTTTCACTCCAAAATTTAGCATTATGAGCTCATTATAGATTTTTATAAGTGTTTCGCACAAGTTTCTGTCATTTTGGCATTCTGGTTCATAATTATGAATCCAGAAACTCCTTGATTTCCTGCATCATAATCAAATGAATGCATCATTAACCCTTTGAAACCTGAGCAAACTGGCCCCTTTTTTCTTACAAGAACATAAGAGGAAGGCAATGAGCAACTTGAGCAACAATTAGCATTAGTAAAAGTTAGAAAACTTTCAGTAAATGAGCAAAAAGAAAGGAAATGACCTGAAAAAAGGTGCTAAAATAATATATTAATTACA
>NW_024618337.1:0-1700 GCF_008729295.1 Plectropomus leopardus | reverse complement strand
GATGGGAGAAGAGATGAGGCGTGACCAGCAGAGCAGAGGGTAACGACCGCACTGGCACATGGTGTGTGTGTGTGTGTGTGTGTGTGTGTGTGTGTGTGTGTGTGTGTGTGTGTGTGTGTGTGTTTGCGTGCGTGCGTGCGTGTGCGTGCGTGCGTGTGTTTTGCATGGCTAGGCACAGAGAGACGAGACAATAGGGCACACACAGTGAGTGGCAGGCCGGGATGGCACCAATTGTTAACACACGAGTACACAACATGTGCACTCACACAAACACACATTGAGATCGTTATTGAACCCATCGTGATGAATGGGTTTGTTTGTGGGGCCTGTTACCAATCAGACAAAGAAGAAACATGACCAATATGTCCCTGCTACAGAGGACTGATATCTAATCACAGGTGGTTTCTTTAAAGGGGACCCCTATTATGCTCATTTTTAGGTGCATCCTTGAATTTAGTTTTACATGCATCAACGGTCAAAAAACGCTTAATTTTTCTCATACTGTTTGTGCTAGAGCACCTTTATTCACTGTATGTCTGAAACACTCAATTTTAGGAGTTCTAATAGGGTGGGGAATCACAATTCTTCAATCACATTCAGATATTGCAGTTTTAAACATTTTGCAATATGCTGAATATTGGGATAACATAATGATATATTGCTATGTTTTACCTATTTTCAAATGCAAATTATGTCTCCAAGGGAAAACTCTGTTTTATAGAATAAGATTTTTCAGTTTTTTCATCTCACTTCAAACATGTTTATAGCAACAAAATGTATCTAAACTGAAAAGGCATTTGATAATATTCTAGTAGGCTGTAAAAATATTAATACTTGGTGTCAGCGCATTGATACTATATCACTGCGCAAAATATTGCGATGCTATACTGTATGGATTTCTCCCTCTCCTACTTTCTAATGTGAAAAATCACCAATTAAAACCTAGAAACCAAAATCTTCACAACCTGACATGTTCCAACAGGAATATGATCTGAAACTTCCACAGCAAAGATGACATGTTTCCCTAAAAGCATGTAGCATGTTAGCATGTAGCTACTTGTAGCAGTGTAGGCAACATCAACATAATGTAAATAATTGTAGTAATTTTCCTAAAGGAGATGACCACAAAAGAAATCATTTAGGAGCCAATGTCAGCTTGTCGTGAAAGTAAAAACTATTGGAAACATAGCTTTCAGAACAGTCTAAAGCGTGACGTTCCAACCCAAGGATTACATTTACATAACTTTACCTCACTATTTAAAACTTTGGCCAGGTTTAATATGAGCATTTGAAATTGTAACACTAAACGTATGAAAGAAAATAAGGGAAAGCATAATAGGTCCTCTTAAATAGTTTGACATTTCCATTGCATGTAAAGCCGCACAAAAGTAAACTAAATCCTATAAATAACATTTCTCCAGCAGCCATATCGTTTAAGGACAGGCCCAAGGGAAACCATAGTGCATGTATCTCACCATATTTCCTGCAGAAACAACAGATTTTCAGCCACAAGTAGGTCAGTTTACAACGCACACACATGTAGACGGACACATGGCCCTGGTTACTGCAATATGTAGAGTGGTGAATGATGGGAAACCCAAAACCACCTAAATGGGGGGAAAGAAGGGTGGAGGAGGGGTGGCGGTGACAGATCGACAAAGATGGAGCGACGAGGCTGGTAACAGAAAGACAAAAAAAAA
>NW_024618336.1:0-2443 GCF_008729295.1 Plectropomus leopardus | reverse complement strand
AGTTCAGTTCAATTCAATTCAATTCAATTCAATTCAATTCAATAAATAAATAAATGAAATGAAATAAATCAGAAACTTGTTGTGACGTGACAAGAAGCATTTCGGGGCAGAATCATAATGTAATAATAACATTGCAGAAAAAAAAATCCCCACAGCATTTGTGAATACAGTTCAAATTATGGAAAATAACAGCCAACTCACAGATTGTGTAAGCTATAAACTAACATAAAAATGACAAAAAATTAGCATAAATCACCATGTTCTCAACAGACACATTATAAACACTGACAAAACAGGAAATTTGCATTTTGGAACATAAAATTGCAAACTAAAACCTACTCAGTCCAGCACTAGGCATGATGGGAAATATAGGTTATTTGGGACTCCACTGACAAAAGTTGTTTTTGAAAGGCTAAACGCTATCAAATATGGACTGAAGAACATTCCATTGGATAACATGTTGTGAATTTTTTAAATGATTTTATCTGTCGTTTTTCATTAATTTTGACTTTTGGACATTACCTTGCTCTTGAGTAATTGGAAATGTTTGGTGTCCTCCATCAGCCGTGTCGTGACACGGAGCTAAAAATACAAATTGGGAATACAAGTATATGGGAATACAAGTTTGCAGATTTAGTATTTAAATCTGTATATGGAAAAATGTTTTTTTTCTTTTCTTTTTTTTAGCAGATAAAAATAAAAAATAAAAATTATTCATAACCAGACTGAGCAAGCTGAGCATTTTCATGTTTATATGTGGTACATTTATTTAGTTTGGGAAACCCACATGCTCTTTAGAAAGCATAAGCAGAAGTTGGCCGGTGGACTTAACAGGGACTAGAAAACATGTCTGCAGGTCTTTACTTATAATTCACATTTTAATTTTGAGAGCTAAGTGCCTCGAAACATGAATATATTTCCATTATACATTTTTATTTTGTTGGAAATAGTTGTAAAATACAATATTACACTCAAGGGTGTGCTTTAATGTCCTTTGAGCACTCTTGTGATGCCTGCAGTCCTCGGTGCAAGCGCTTCTGTATTTTTTTTTGTATTTTATTTTTAAATACGATGAGATGACTGTCAGCTGTAACAAAGCAATGATGCACCTCTCAGTTTTTTTATGCTCATAATTTATTCAATGAAAACCAATACATGCACTGTCATTCATGCACGCCAGCCCTTCATCTCTTTGTTTCGCATGCACACACACGCACACACACAAGCAAAAGCATTATGATCTTGTGCACAAAGTGGTTGGTCACAGACGCAGGGCTAACACGTTTAAAGAGGCAGAAGGGTTTCCTTGTGTCCGTAAGGGCTATTTAATCATTAGAGCTTATATTCCAAAGAGAAGGGCATTTTCTGCCTGGCTAAGGTGGAAATAGCCAGAGAATTAACATGTTTTAAAGTCCTGAGAGGAACCCTAGCCGTGAGGTCAGTGTGGCTAACAAGATTATCATGCTTGGCTTGAGTAGCAGCTGAGCAGTAATATTGTTGTGACATCCTGCATAAAAGATCTGACCACAATTTCACAGAAGTCAAGGTGACCGTGCCCACTAAGCTCCGACAGCACCTTTAAAAGAGCTCATGTTAATACACGAGTCTTCACGAAAAGGCACTTTGAATAGAACAGTTGTGTTTCAACTCGTATGTGAAGAGTATCCTGACTTGAGAGCAAATCAGGTACCTATAAATAAGCAAAAATAAATAAAATGTGAAAAGTAAAAATAAACAAATAAACAAGAAAATCACCTAAAAAGTGGCAGAAATAACCAAAAAGTATTTATTTTACATATTTATGATAATTTTATTCTGCAGCAGATAAGTGCTCTGTGAGCCAGACAATACAGGAGTCTAAATGAAATCAAAGGTCCTCCTTTTTGACAGTGACAAATCATGTCAAAGTGTAACGATTCTGACCAGTGTTGAGTCTTTCAGCTAAATCTTTGAGCTATTCAAAGTGACAACTGATGAGCCAATTAGCTTAATCCTGCAAACTGATGTTAGCATTGCAATTTTCCCTGGTGGATGTTTGGAAGCTTAAAGGCTACAGTGCATCACATGACGTGTGTATGTATATTAAAAAAACATGTGGATTGTGGCTCTTTTTGTTTGTTTTGCATGGTTTCTAAAAGAGTAGGCGTAGTTTCATACATTTTCTTAACTAATAAAGAAAATAATGAGTATGTTTTTGATTTGAAAAAATGTAAACGTGTTGAACTACTTTTGTCAGCCTCGTGTGATGGCAATGGTATTTTATAAAGCGCATTTCATTACATGTAAATAAAGGATGCACGATATCGAATTTTTCCAGCAGATACAATAACTTACTCCTCATATCTGATACCAGTGAGATAACTGATAATTTCACATTTTGGTATATAAAATGAATGTATAAACTGTAGTTAAGGCACACCTGAGGAAAAGAAAGACTGGATGT
>NW_024618335.1:0-2172 GCF_008729295.1 Plectropomus leopardus | reverse complement strand
GCTGGTGAGTTTTTAGAGCTGGATGAATCCAGGGTAAAAGCTGTCCGTCGTCTGCTGCTCAGCTCGCCGATGGTCTAGCTCCGCCCCTGGCTCGGTGCCCGCAGTGGCATGGACCTTGAGGTGTCCATTGAGCGAGCGTTTGGCCTGGAAGCTCTTGCCGCAGACCCTGCAGCTGTACGGCTTCTCTCCTGTGTGGATTAGCATGTGTCTCTTCAGGTCCACCTCCTGCATGAAGCCCTTCCCGCACACCTGGCACAGGAAGCGCCGCTCCTTGTTGTGGAAGCGGACGTGTGTGTCCAGCGTCTGTTTCTGCGTGAAGCCCTTCCCGCAGAGGCTGCAGGAGAACGCCCGCTCACCCGTGTGGATCTTCAGGTGCGTCTTGAGGTTGCCGCTCTGGTTAAAGGTCTTACCGCAGAAGCTGCAGGAGTACGGTTTCTCTCCTGTGTGAATCCTCATGTGCATCAGCAGTGCCGCTTGCGCGGGGAAGCACTTCCCACACACCTGGCAGCTGTTGAAGATCTCACGGTGGGAGTGCAGGTGGGCGGCAAGGCTGGCAGTGGACTCGTACTGGTGTCCGCAGAGTCCACAGCGGCCCTCTGGGTCATGCAGGTGAGTCTCCACGTGTCTCACCAGTAAGGTCCTCTTGGTGAAGACATCACCGCATACTCTACAGTGGGACGCTGGCGGCGAGCTGCGCTGTCGTCTCGATTTGTTGCTGGCATCTTTCTGATGAGTGGCCATGTGTCGCCGCAGGCTGCGCAGCTTGCTGAACTCCTGAGCGCAGACGCTGCAGGTGTGCACCTCCTCTCCAGTGTGCTCCCTCACGTGGCGCTCCAAAGATGTCCTGTGGCAGAAGGCGCGGCTGCACTGTTTACATTTAAAGGGTTTCTCAGCAGCGTGGACGCGTATGTGCGACGTCAGGTTGCCCTTCTGGCTGAACTTCTTGCCGCAGACGTCGCAGCTGTACGGTTTCTCTCCGGTGTGCAGGCGCACGTGCAGCTCCTGTGCCAGGATGGACTGGAAGGTTTTCCCGCAGAAGGAGCAGGTCTTACTGTTCTCCTGGTGTGTCTGCAGGTGAACCGCCAGCTCACCGGCTGTGTCCAAATGCTCACCGCAGAAGCCGCAGCAGCAGTCGGGGTTGTTGGCACAGACCTGCAGGACATGTTTGAGCAGGAAGCCCTTCCCCTGCAGAGAGCGTCCACACACGTGACAGACGAAGCTCTGCGCCGGTGTTGACTTCTTCCGTTTGTTTGTGACAGCAAGCGGCGGCCGTCCCCGCTTCTTCTTCCTCGGAGGTCTCAGAGCCCGACTCTGTTCACTCCACTCATCATCAGGGACTCCGTCACTGTGGAGGCTGCCAGGCGAGGCGGGCGGACGGAGGGCAGGGGAGGCGGAGCGAGGCGTGGACGGGCAGGAGGCATCACCACTGAGGCGCTCAGCTGTGGTCAGGTTCAGGTCTGCAGCATGGAGCCGAGAGTCCAGAGTCCGCAGAGAGTCTGAGGAGACACAACGAGTCCTGATAGATCACATGTTGTCACTCACTCACTCACTCACTCACTCACTCACACACACACACACGTGCACACACACACACTAATCGCTGCAGCTCTGGATGCAGCTGGTGGACTCCACAGATGGACACGAGTGATCAAGGACTCGATTTGGACGTCAGTTTTCATTCAAAAAATATAATTATCTTTTCTTTTTCTTTGTTAAAGAAAATCTTCATTCATTAACCCTTTAATGTCGCTTTAATATCACACACTCACACCACTCTGCACACAAAAACAAGCTTTAAAAATATTAAACATTAATATGATTTTCTTCTTTCACTGCGTTTACTTTTTAACCAACATCAGTCTTAATCATAACTATCAAATATTTATTCATTTTCAGAATTTTAACCCTGTAAATGGTAGGTTTTTGTCACGATAATACTATGTTTTTAGATGAAAACATTAATTATTTCCAATATCCTCCATGCTCAGTAGATTGTAGCTGCTGACAGTCTGGGATATGTCAATGATTACTAGCAGCATTGATTGTGGCAGTGCATGTGGTGGAAACGGCATGTATTTTCTCCATATGCCAAATATGGTCAAAATGACGTCATCAGATGGAAAATAATCAACATGACAAATTCCAGGTGTGTTTGTCTCTCACTGTCTCTCT
>NW_024618334.1:0-1337 GCF_008729295.1 Plectropomus leopardus | reverse complement strand
TGTGTGTGTGTGTGTGTGTGTGTGTGTGTGTGTGTGTGTGTGTGTGTGTGTGTGTGTGTGTGTGTGTGTGTGTGTGTACACTCACTGCCTCCTGGTCCCTCTGTGTCTCCAGGAAAGATGAAAACTCTACCAGTCGTAGTTTGGTGGTGCCGATGGAGCGACCCTGCCACGCTGGCTCTCTGTGTGTTTGGGCTGCAGTGGGAGGCTCGTAGCCTAGACAACACACACACCACACAGTGTGCTTAACCTCACATCACCACTGCCATCATGTACAATCCTGCTGTTTAACAGGGTTAGCAGTAATGCTAGCATTATTCTTTGCCAGAAATGTGTAAAATTTCTGCCATTATTGGAGTCTCGTGGACAAAGCCTGACTGAGGTGAGGGTGCAAGCACTGAAAAGCAGTTAACAAAAGTAGATGTAAAGGGGTAACAATGATACAGTGACAGAGTGAATTCTCACGGGTGCTCGACTCATACTCTCCATTTACAAAAGCCTCCCTCCTCTTGTCATTTAGCCTCATGCTTTTGCAACTGACAGCTGCCATCACCCACTTCAGGTAAAATGGACAACCCTGCGGAGACCTTGATGAGTTGTTATAACTTCATTGTGAACAATGCAGGCCAGTCAAGTGAAGAGTTGCTTTCTTTATCCCTGAAACGTAGCTTTTGCTCACTCAAATACCACCAAAATTAGTGCATGTACATGCCTTTTTTCTTTTTTGAACACAGGTGAACCTGCTAAATATGTTCTTTCTGGTTTCCCCCTGGTTTTTGCACCTAATTTTAAAATTTTCGGAGCATTTCGACCAACCAACTGGAACCAAAAAATATCAGGTTTTCGTTGACCTAAAGTGTGAACCGTGACAACATCGGTGAGCGTGTCATATTCTACAGATTGGAAAGAGAGAATAGAGAAGTCAAGTGAGAAACTGTCAGAAAAAACGAGCCTGCAATGGTCTTATTAATAGTTGGTTTGTGCTTTGTTTTGAGTAAAGACAATAAACTGTGACAGCAGAGCAGAAGTTTGCTTATTAATCAATTTAATAAGGAATTTTACTGCTGTTTACTTCTGTTGTGCACCGTGCAACGCCCTACATTGATTACACATCCTTTAGTATAACTCACATTTTTACATTTTATTAAGGCTTAAATTTAAGCGTAAATTAAGGGTGTCAGTTTCACCCTTCGCTACTCCACAGCTTCACTCTATCGTCTGAATATAGTAACTTCTGGCTCCAAAAATCCAAGATGGCAACAGCCAAAATACCAAACTCATGGCTTCAAACAGGAGTAAAGGTAGCTACTTTTATACAGTCTAAAGATAAAACTCACAAC
>NW_024618333.1:0-4780 GCF_008729295.1 Plectropomus leopardus | reverse complement strand
CACCAGAAGAAAATGTTGGCTTTGTACCTTTCTGAAAACTAGTGTGAAGGCTACAAATACATTCTTTATTTACTTATGGGGAATAAATAAATCAAATATTATGTCCTCAACCCTCTCTCAGTGTACTGTCACTAATATTAATATCAGTACTCACTAAAGGATCAATCTTTAGTGTATGCCACTGACCAAAACTGTTTTTTTTTTTTTTTGTACAAGGCCATAAACATGTTTATTTCTCCTGTAAAATGGTCAACTCTGTGCCACTCTGTCAGTGACCTTTTGCGTCTTCTATGGACATTTGGGTATCAGCTGTTTATGCTCCAAGATGCCGTTACGGCGATGTCAACAAATGCACATGGTGGGATGAGGCAGCATGGTCCTTGTGTTTGTTTACACAACAGCACATGGCAACCAATGTGACTGTCACAATGGTTTGGATAAGCCAAAAGAGGCACAGGTGTTAAAAAAAAGTATCCACACAGGCAGCAAACTCCGGACTTCTGCACGAAAAACAGTTTCGTTAAGACCATCCACCCCCCCTCCCACCTGCCCTATAAGCACACTCGCAAAGCTTCTATCGCGTTCTCAAGTGATGCTGCCCATGCATGTCGCATGTGGACACGCTTGGTGTCATTTGCCAGCATATAATAACAATGCCACTAGTTCTGTACAAGCACTTTCTTACATAACCCCATCCTGCTGCGTTGTGATGCAATGCAGAAGGTGGCTTTTGCTGTCACGTTTGTACGCCAAAACACTGACAAGGTTCGGAGTGAGTACGAGCTGGTCTATGTGGACTAACTTAGCGCTTGGAGTCTCAAGTGGCCATTTGATGAACTGCAGTTTTTGGCATTTCTGCATTGGCTTCAGAGGGGAGACAGTCAGGGACATGTGTTTAAAATCTCCTCACAAGTCACAGTGTCTTCTTAAGCCTGTATGAATTCAACATGGTCCTCATAACTATACTAAATATGACCACAGAAACCAATCAATAATGTATTTATAAACACTCCGTTCCAGAGCAAGCTCCATATGGTAAGTGAGGTGTTTGCTCTCCAACAACTCTGCTTGAGGCTCATTTGCATTTCCTCAAACACAAAGTTAGCAGCACATGCTCAAAGAACTATGAGGCAGACAGAGAGAGGGTGGACTGGGTGAGACACAGGAGAGGGAGAAAGAGAGAAAAAGACAAATTTGGGGTAGAGAGAGCAGGACTGCAAAGGAGAGATAAAGAGTACAAAAGGAGATGAGGTGAAAGAGGAAGTGAAAGAGACAAGCAGGAAGGGAGGAGGCAGAGAAGGAGAGGAGAGAGAGAGGAGAGACTTGTCTTGTTAAGCACATCACGCTGTTTTCTCAGAGTTTGACAACAACTGTTCCACCATCTGCACACTTGATTCTCTCTCTGTGTTTGGCAGCGTCCTCCTCTTTTTTTCATCCATTGCTCCGCCCTGCCCGCCTCTGTCCACCTCCCCTCCTCCTCCTCATCTTATTGTTTGCGTATCTCCTCTCACCTAATCTCCTGACCTTTTCTCTGCCAATTGGCTCTCGGGGTGTGTTTGTGGGTGTGCGTATATTTAAACTTATTTAAAGTGGGGTTTTTTTACCTGTAATTTTCCCCCTCGCCATCACTGTGAAGTACCCACTTCCTCTTTTGCTGTCCTGTTCTCAGCCTCTGTTATTTAAAAGGCAAAGATTGGAGATGATGGAATAGAAAGATGAATGAAGCCACCTGCTTTTTGTGTGGATACACACCATACACCCCTTTGAGCACACACACACACACACACACACACTAATAAACTGAGGGTTCACTTACCTACCAGCTCGGACTTCACATCTTCAGCCGTCAGGATCTCAGTATTTATAGTGGGGACATTTTCTATTCACACACTGCTGTTAGTAATATAAGCCAGCAGG
This sequence comes from Plectropomus leopardus, assembly GCF_008729295.1. Taxonomy (NCBI): domain Eukaryota; kingdom Metazoa; phylum Chordata; class Actinopteri; order Perciformes; family Serranidae; genus Plectropomus; species Plectropomus leopardus. The sequence goes on along the minus strand of NW_024618333.1, from coordinate 2,863 downwards.
GCAGGTTATTAAACTTTTCTTAGCCAAGAAGCTCATACTATGTGCATTTATCCTCGTCTTCCTGTGGGATGTAAGCTCATTAAAACAGTCCTCTTTAGCCAAGAACAGAAATGAGGAAGAGACCGAGACCCATTTTAGCTCTTGACCCAGGAGAGCAAAGGACTCATCTGAACCGAAGTTTAATATACAAGTGTTTGCACCAAGTTTTGGAGGGATTTGTACACTGGTCAGCTTGAGGATATAAGTTTTCATACCTTAAAATTAATCTGCTCCCCAAACAACTTGTGTGTTTTTGATCTGCCACAGATATGTCTGACATCCTTGTTCAAGGGTTTAGGTTTTTTATGTAAAGAAAAACAAATGTATATTTACACAAAACATACGGTAACAAAAAGGGCAGACATGTAGACATTTGTTTTATAACATGATTTGAAGACATTTTGTGTGCCTGACGGACTTGACAAAAGTCATTTTTTCAGCTGCCAAAAAAAAATATATATATTCAAGAAATAAAAATTTAATCATTTTGGGTTTGGCCCATTTCAGGGTTTAATAGTCAATACTTTAATCTGATGATTTAAAATATATTCTTCAGGGATAACTAAAAAGTAGAAATCAAAATCTTATTTTGGGGGATTTGCATATGGGTCAGCTCGAAGATAATTAATGGGAATGTTACAAATGAAAAGTTTTTAAACCTTAAAAATGAAACAAGTTGGTGCATAAGTGCTTTGCAAATCCACCTGTTCCCCTAACAACTTCTTTTTTTCTCATCTTTCTTTTTTTTTTTTTTTTTTTACATCTCAGAACAAGGGCATGAGTTTCATTTCCACATTAGTACGGAACACATATTAAAGTTGTGAGGGGGGATTTTTGAGAGTCAAACACTTAAGTCACTGCATTCTGGTAATTCATTTTGCACTAATTTTTGGTGAAAATATATTTTAAAGAAAACACATTTGGTATATATTCATTCCCCTGTGAATATTAATGATAATAAAAAAAAATGTGTATCATCAATTCTTATCCCTACTGAGTCAACACATATGCAGACATTTCCTTCATGTTTTAGAAATGGGTGCCTGAAGCAGTTGACAAAATTAAATTCTTTAGCTTCAAAAAATACATTTTTAGGAATAATTAATAGATCACTGGAGGGTTGACTTATTACAAGATTTCATACTCAAGACATTTTATTTTTTAAAATATATTTTCCACGCATAAATGAAACGTAAAAAGCTAACCCCCCAAAAAATGAGATTCTGTTCCAGTTCTTACAAATGAGTGACTTAAAAAACCCTTTTGGTCTTTAGTAGTTCATATGTGTTTCAGAGAGATTTCCACTCATGTTTAAAGCTTTCTGCAAGACTCAAATCAAAAACATATCCAAAATATTTGCTATATTAATAACTACTTATAATTTCTAAAAGAGCTTCGGCCATAAAATCAAACAAAGTAATAGGGTGAAAAAAAATTAAACATTTAATAGGTAAGCAGCCAGATATTTCCTTCGAGAGTAATTTGAGTCTAAAAATAAAAGAGAAATGAAAATTGGACTAGAATTTATCAGGACTTTGGTAAGATATGTTTTAACACCATAGCCGTAAATAATATCTGCAATGCATGTACAGAAACATTCGAAGCCTTTGCAGCCAAAAAAAATGAATATATCACCCTGAGTTAAAGGAATAAACATCATCATAATATTCACTGTTGTGCCCTGGGCTGTAAAGTGACAGTTTTGAATTGAAAACACAGAATTGTTATTTAGAGGGGTATTAAATAAATGAATGAAAGACTGAATAAATGAATCTTTATTTCAAATATGTAACAAAAACAAAACACACAAATGAAAGCAAACAAGCCTCACTGCCAATTGCAATGAAAAAACTAGAAGAAGAAAATTAGAGAAATTATAGGAAATGACTTTAATAAAAGACCCATAAAGACCTAATTTCAGTCCACTCCTACTATATAAATCAGCCTTCATATTAAAAGGGGGAATCCTCCCTGGGAACGGAAGCAGAGCAAATTATTATTGGGGGTTATTAGTGAATCTGCATTCAGTGTGTTTACTAAAGTTCAGAATGCATCTCACGTTTCCCATCTGGACCAGAACATGCTGCTGTGGAACTCTACACAAGCTGTGTGTGTGTGCGCGTGTGTGTTGTCTGTTTCATTTGACACTGTGTCTCTTCAAAGCCAGAGGAAGGAAGTCAGGTGCTTGGGGTGGTTGGTCCCTGCAGGGAGATCAGCAGATCAAAGTCCGTCCTGTCCGGTGGCTGAAGGCAGGAGGGGAGGACGGACACTCATGTCCTGGCGTCTGCTCACATCAGGAAGACACAGCAGGACGAACCGGCTCAGAGGAAGTTGCACATTCTCACTTACATGCAGCTGGTCAGCGCTGTGGGCGGTCTTTGTATTCAGGATCACAGGTTCGATCATACAGACTGCTGCTGTGCTGCATTGTGAGCACAAATTCAACATTATGTACCATGTTCTGATTTTGACACGGACTCATTTGGACATTAAGTTTGTTAGACGGTAATGTTGTGACGAGTTAGACATTCTCTGGATCCAAGCGCTGACACAAGACACTCGACGATAATCACGGTGAAACAATAGTGCGGTTTATTTACAACCTAGGTGAATGAGCTGAGTGGTGGAGGGTGAGTAAGGTCGAACCGTCCTTCGGTTTTGACATGAGGGGGAAGCTCTGTGCGATCTCCACTTGTGAACACCTCCAGTCTAATACCCTTGTGATGATTCCTTTTGTGAGGTCAAGTGCTCGGATGGTCATGGGAAGCGAGCGGGCAGGCAGGCAGGCGGGCAGGCAGGCAGGAACACAGACAAGTGAACACCA
>NW_024618332.1:0-5142 GCF_008729295.1 Plectropomus leopardus | reverse complement strand
CACACACACTCACACACACACACACAGTCTGGATGTCGTTGTTACCTGAGAGCACAAAGATCCTGCAGACGGGCAGCAGAGATGTCTCACTCCTCACAGAATCCATCTGATGAATGAATGAGTGAGTGAATAAATAAGTGGACGGAGGGACAGATGAATAAATGGACGGAGGGACAGATGAATAAATGGACGGAGGGACAGATGAATAAATGGACGGATGAGGCAGCAGCGTCTCTTTGTGGAGTCGATGTCTCAGTAAATCAGCTCCTCAAACAGTCGATGTGTGAAATCCTCCAACATCTGAGAGAGACGCCTCCTCTCTGAGCCTTTATGTCTCCTCCTCCTCCTCCTCCGTCTTTCCCCCGTCCCCCGTCCGTCTCCCTCTGTCTCTTTGTGTCTCTGTGATGATGTGAGACCACAGCACCCTCTGCAGGACACACAGGGAGACTCTGTCTGATCCCTCACAATCATTTCTGCTCATTTCATTAAAAAACATTCAGTCTGAAAAAATGTAATTTATTCAAAAAAATGTTTTTTAAAAAATAATTAAATTCAGTCTGAAACATTAATTAAAGTTCTGAAAGTTTGTTGGTATTAAAAATACATTTTACTCTATTTTGTCTTTATTATTCAAAGAGTGAAAACTTTATTTGAAATGAATTTGAATCTTCTGAGTTTGAAATGTGAACGTATGAAGTGTGACAGAGCAGCACTGACGTAGGACTGCTTGACTGATTGATCAGAGGTTGACTGATGGGATTGATCAGTTTGATGAGTCACTGTGATGACGTGGAGTCACGTGACCAAACTTACTTTCACTGATTGGACAGTTTGTCTCCTAGCCAGAGGTCAAAAGGTCACGACACAAACACCTCAGCAAACGCTCCGATTCTTTATAGTTCATTCATAATCCTCAACTACCTATAATCACTCATCATCTACAACTATCAATAATCATTTAAAACATCTATATTAATCTATAACCATCTATATCATCTTTACTAATCTTTAACTATCAATAATGTTTTATAACATCTATATTAATCCATTATCCATGACACTGATACTCAACTTGTTTTGCTTCTCAACACTTTTACAAACTGACAAGAGGACAGAGGACAGAGGACAGAGGACAGAGGACAGTCCCTACATCTCAAAACATGTGTCAGGGACTTTAGGGTCTTAGCTAGGACCTCTTTCAGGGGTTGTGGGGGATCCTCCACTGTCACTTTGCTCACAAAGCTAACAGAGCTCGCAGTGCTAACAGAGCTAACAATGCTAACAGAGCTAACAGGGCTAACAGAGCTAACAGTGCTAACAGAGGTAACAGTGCTAACCAAGCTAGCTGTGTTATTTTGTGTCAGAGTTGAGCCGTTCCCTGTTCACTCACCTGGGCGACCAGTGGGAAGACCAGTGGGCGGGCCATGGTCTGTTGGGTCTGAGTGGCCATACTCGCAGTATTTGGTGAATTAGCAGCGCGGCAAACTCCCAGCAAGCCGTTCAGAGCGCAGAGCAGCTAACTGAAGAGAGACGGGATGAACCAGCAGAGCAACAACCTGAAATCTTCTCCCAGAGTTCAACAGGATTCACGTCACTCTGAAGAAACCATCGAAAGTTTCAACGTAGCATGCAGCACATTTGATTTATTAACCTCTGAAGTGAAAAACAAAAAAGTGAAAGACTGAGTTTAAAAAGTCTCAGATTCAGTTTTGACTCTGACTGAAAACAGGAAACAGCCTCAGAAGAAACTTTATTTTGTTTCAGATAAAAAGTATGAGATAATTTCCATCTTTTCCCTTAAAATATTCAACATTAAAATACAGAATCAGAAAGTTTGTTATCAAACCCCTTCATCACTCATAATAAACAATGTCTCTGTAAATAATAAACATCTGTCAATAATAAACAAAAACATAAACGTCTGCGTCAATAATAAACAAAAATAATAAACGTCTGCATCAATAAAACACAAAAATAATAAAAATGTCTATGTCAAAAATAAACAAAAATAATAAATGTCTGTCAATAAAAAACAAACAATATACGTCTGCGTAAATAATAAACAAAAATAATAAATGTAACATAAACAGAGTCTTCATTAGATTTACAGCAGTCCCGATGCGTCAAACATCAGAGACCTGCTGAAGGCACCTCGCAGCCTGAGACACTTTAGACTGACGTCCTCTCTGCTCCTCACCGTTAGCCTCCAGCTCTCAGCCTCCAGCTGTTAGCTTCCAGCTGTTAGCCTCCAGCTGTTAGCCTCCAGCTGTAAGCCTCCAGCTGTTAGCTTCCAGCTGTTAGCCTCCAGCTGTTAGCCTCCAGCTGTTAGCCTCCAGCTGTTAGCTTCCAGCTGTTAGCCTCCAGCTGTTAGCCTCCAGCTGTTAGCTTCCAGCTGTAAGCCTCGAGCTGTTAGCTTCCAGCTGTTAGCCTCCAGCTGTTAGCCTCCAGCTGTAAGCCTCCAGCTGTTAGCTTCCAGCTGTTAGCCTCCAGCTGTTAGCCTCCAGCTGTTAGCCTCCAGCTGTTAGCTTCCAGCTGTAAGCCTCCAGCTGTTAGCCTTCAAATATCAGAGCCAATCAAACTAAACTGCATCACGCCATCTGTACGCGTGTGCCCCCTTTACCTTGTAACCATGGTAACTGACAGCGTGGATGTGAGCAGGCTGAGCGAAAACAACAACGACAACAATAAGGGGTCAGTGAGAGCGCGAGAGGTCAGGGAGTCGTCACACGTCAGTCTGGAAAGTAAACACACACGATGATGATGTCACATGACATCAACTAGCCGCTACCGGAAGCAGGAAGTGCTGCGTAGGTTGTAGAGCTCCATGCTGAGGATAACAAAGGGTTAAAGTGACTGGCTCACACCTGCACAGGTGAGCTGACTCTCAGGAACTCGCAGCTGCTGCTGCAAACAAACGTTTCCCTTTTAAGAGTTTCTTGTTTTAAAAAATATTAATTTTTTTCTGTGCTGGTCCCTGGAGCTTTTATTTTGAAAAGTCTCTATCTTCTGCTCCTGACAGACTCGTCACACACTCATGACGTCATCACGTCAGCCACACGTCTGTGACACGTCTGTGACACGAGTGATTAACAAAGAGAGGGTGATGATGTCACCAGAGGTCCCAAATGTTGAAATATTTCCTGATTTCCTTCATGTGAAAATAAAATATTAAAAATCTTCTAACCAATCAGCTGACAGACGATCGAACACTAAACTCTTTCTGAGCCAGCCACCGTCACATGATCAACCACATGCCGTCACATGATCAACCATACATGACACACGTCAAACACACGGATCTCATGTTCTGAGGCCGACTGAAAACAGAGAAGTTTTTTTTTGAGTATTAAATAATCTGCGTTCATATGAAACACGGTAAGAACGACACAACCAAACACGTTGCAGTCCGCACGCCAGGCCAGCAGCCGACAGTGTAACTCTGTAATAAAACACCACAGAAGAAGACCACGCGCCTGTGTGAATGACGTCACCGCTCTCACTGTGCGAACAGAAGGGGCGGCGTTTTTCAAAAGATTACATTCTGGGACCCAGGTTCAAAAGTTTGTGTTTTTGGGCCCCAAAATGCCGTCGTCATGTGAACGAAAGGCCAAACTGCAACAAAAGTTTAACATTTTTAAGAACCGCTGCCATGGAAACGGACCCTCAGCGACGGTGGGAGCGAATTCATTCGATCAGACGGTCAGATAATGTCAGCAGGACAGGAAGTTTACTCCAGCGATGTGGGACATGATGATACCGTGGTGATTTCAGCAGGACCGCAGAGCGACACAGAGCAAGCAGAGCGACACAGAGCGAGGTAGAGCAATGCACAGCGTTGCAGAGCGAGGCAGAGCGACACCGAGCGAGGCAGAGCGACACAGAGCGACACAGAGCGAGGCAGAGCGACACCGAGCCAGGCAGAGCGACACCGAGCCAGGCAGAGCGACACCGAGCGAGGCAGAGCGACGCAGAGCGAGGTAGAGCGACGCAGAGCGAGGCAGAGCGACGCAGAGCGAGGTAGAGCGACACCGAGCCAGGCAGAGCAGACTGAAAAAGCTGTACATTACTGAAACAACAGTAGTCTAACAGCTCGCCGACACCTCAACTGCCACGCCCTGCTAAACCACGCCCATCTGTGTGAAACAAAAGACTCAGAGGTCAGAGGTCATGTCTGATCAGTCAGCTGGTTTCAGAAACAACTAAATGAACACGACTCTTTAAATCATGATGACGTCATCATGTGACCACCGGATACAAACACATCAACGAACCGACCAATCACAAGCTTCACAAGGCTGAGTACTGCTGCTGGCTCCGCCCCCCTAACACACACACACACACACACACACACACACACACACACACACACACACACACACACACACACAGAGGTGTTTCCTGAGTTTTTGGGTCCCTTCTGCTTCTTCTTCTTTTACAATCTGTTATAATTGTTCTAATTATTTTTGCTGGAGATTAGAGGAGAATAAGAAGTAAACACTGTTACCATGACAACAGAGAGTCGCCATCAGCTGATCCTTCAGTTTATAAAAAAATCAAAACAAAAATATTTTCTTCATCTAACAAATAAAAAAATCTGTCTTCTTTATCCAAATATATTTTCTTCTTTTTCATCTGTCCATGACATCATATTTCTGTGGACAGTGTCTTCAGTCACTGAGCTGCTGCACAGCTTCCCTCTGAGCGTCCCACACAGACAGACAGACAGAGGAGGTTCTGGGTAATGAGTCCTTAGGTGAGATCTGTAGTTTTAGTAGCGGATGAACTCAGACTGAAGAGACTGAAAGAGAAAACAAACAGCCAGCGTCACTCATCAGCTGTATGATTTATCTCTACACACATCAGCTGCACGAGTTACAAACACACAGAGACACACCACAGGGACACTGTGTCCTGCAGCTTTGGGGACGTGTCTGTCCTCCTGTCCCTCTATCAGAGCATTTTTTTCATTCTTTTTTTTGCCTCCGTCAGTTATATCAACCGAGTGTCACTCAAATAAAAGACTATAACTCCTCTATAACTCCTCTATAACCACTCTGTAACTCCTCTATAACCCCTCTATAACTTCTCTAAAACTCCTCTATAACCCCTCTATAACTTCTCTAGAACTCATCTATAACCCCT
>NW_024618331.1:0-2102 GCF_008729295.1 Plectropomus leopardus | reverse complement strand
ACAGTGTCATGAGGACAAAATGTGACAAAATGTCCTCACAGTGATAGTAAGAACTCCAATATAATAACAACAATTTTAAAAATAAAAATACCAAAATTATAACAGATATTAAATCATTATTATCATTACTAATAATTTATTTGTTTAGCAACTTACATACATAAATGCAGCTCAGAGTGCTAAAAATTAAAACCTAAAAAAAATACATTAATATATGACATATTAAGAATAATAAAGTAAATGAAAACATAATAAAATAAAATAAAATAAAATTTCAAAAAGCATAATTTTCAAAAGGGATAAACTTGTTCTTTTTAAGTTTAAAATTTGTTCTGTTGAATAGAAATTAATTTCCTTATTGCGATGAAACAGCGTAATTAATTAATTAATTAATTAATTCTTAACTTTTCTCGGCTTCTTGATGTTTTTGTTGAATGTTATTTTGTAAATATTGTGACTGATGATGATGTCATGCTGTTTTGATACGTTTTATAAATATTGTCATGCTTTTTTAAATTATGCTCACTTTAGAAAATAGGATATTGATAAAATCAGAAACATTTTTTTAAAAAGATGTGGATGATGCGTCACGTGGCTCGTGTATTAGTCGCACCTGTGGATGCTGGTGTGACTTCACTGAGCGAACACGAAGAAGCTGCGGGCGAAAACGCGTCGCTCGCTCCGAATAAATTCACGGAAAAGTTCTTCAGTGGTCGATTTTGTTTTTCACTTTAAAATGTTTCTGCGACAAAACGGCACCTGACGATCTCACCTGCTGCGCACGTGACTTTTGTTATGTTCTCTCACACACACACACACACACACACACACACACTAAATATACAGTATATGGTGTATAAGGAGACGTTTGACCGCAACATTGCTTTAATGAGGAAAATGATTACTGAAAACACACACACAGTGTGAAAATAATATACACACACACACACACACACACACACACACAACAAAGTAGATCCAGAATAGAAACCGCCTCGGGGCTTCACACAGCAGTAACATACAACTGACCCGGCAGCACGTCACACACGATTCTATGTGTTTCACGACAATGTGTGTGTGTGTGTGTGTGTGTGTGTGTGTGTGTGAGTGTGTGTGTGTGTGTGTGTGTGTGTGTGTGTGTGTGTGTGTGAGACGGTGTGTCTGCATTAATCAGAGCTGTACATCAGTGACGGTGCGCTCACGTGGACTCTATATGTTGATCTGACTACCTGTGAACAAGCAGCTGAGCATCAGGACGCAGCTGATTACATTAACGAGCACTTCCTGTCTGCAGTCTGATCTCGTTACTCACAAACATTAACTATTTCACGGCACCGCCCGTCTGCTTCACTGTACACCACGCCGCTGTTTTTTATACAGTGTGTGAGATTTTGTTGTTGTTTATTTTGGAGGTATATTGTAAAATAATGACGAGAATCGGGCCACCTGTTATTAAACGTGGACCACATTTCTTCAGTTTATGAAGAATTTTCTGGGTTTTTTTATTCTTGGTTCACCTCAGAGGCATGTGGAAAAAAAATAAAATAACATTTTGTTGACAATTTGAAATAACTCAGGGTGGTGAAGTGATAAACAAGTGACCCTTTGGAGGGTGAAGAATTTCTTTGAGAACTTGACTTCTGGAGGTAATTTTGTCCAACTACCAAGATTTAAAACAGTTTTTGATCACAAAAAAATATATATATGATTGAGCCGTGTTTGTCCAGGTGTCCTGCCTACCTGGGGGAGATGTCACAGCCCTGCTGCATGAACGCCCCGAGTGAGAACCACAAAGAGTTAAAGATCCCAAAGTCGTTGGTGTGTTCTGGAGTCTCCTTTTCTTTCTGCTGGCTCTGGTTCTGCGAGTAACCTTAAAACAACGAAAAGAAAACCAAGTTTTATCACTTTAACACCATCAGGATACTGAGGAGGACGAGGACGGTAATGAAGAGGACGATGGCCAGGACGATGGCGAGGACGATGGCGAGGACGATGGCGGTACCTGGAGAGTGAGTGAGCTCAGAGGAAGAGGTCGGCAGAGCTCGTCGAGAACCAGAGGAGGCCAGAGTTTCATCTTCATCATCGGAGTCTTCACCGTGCCA
>NW_024618330.1:0-2282 GCF_008729295.1 Plectropomus leopardus | reverse complement strand
GGTGACCACATTACAACTGTTTGTACCTGTGGACGCCAAATGATTTATTTAGGGAAGACTATTGTTTGGGAGCAAACTGCTTAAAAAAACTCCAAGCACAAATCAATATTATTGTGATTCGTGCTATAAACTTGTCTGAATAAAATGCACCCAAAATGTCTATGTTTTGAAATAATTTCTAAGCTTTAAAATAATACAGAGCAAAAAGGATTGCGGAGTATAATCATTTATACACTTTGGGATCTGTACCAGCTAATTACATGACAAATGTACAGTAGATCTGCACACCTCTAAATGCCTACATGAGGAAATGTACAATGTGTGCATGTCTGCCTTTTTTTTTGTTCTACAAGTAAAGTGAAAGTACTTAAGAGTCTTAAAAGAACAAAAGCATTTTGACTACCCTGCATAAATAACCTTTTATCTCCTACAATACGCCTCCCGATGTGAGTGACATCACGTTTAACTGCCGAATCTTGTCTCAGTTATGACATTTAAGACAAAAACAAAAACACATCCACAAACGCTACTTATCCATGAAAACTGATAAGTGACAGCGTGGAGCTCAAAAATGCAGTAAAGTTCACCAGAAAACCTGCAGTTTCTGACAAGAACGCCCACAAATTCATAGTCAATAATTATGGCGCTATCTGCACATGCATCCACCGCCTGTAATTATGCAGTGTCCACACAGTCCTGTCAGTCAAAGCTTTGGGAATATGGTGTGTTAACAAATCTAAATGGACCAGAATCAGCGGATTAGCATGTGTGTTTTCAGCTGTACACCTGCATGTGTGTGTGTGGTGCCGCCACGTGCACACGCACGCGTTCTGCAGCTCTAAATATCTCCAACCTTCCACCCACAATCCATCCCCGAATTTTGTGTGCGAGCAATTCGAGCAGCTGTAGTGTTGGCGTGTGCGTTTTGTGTGTACCCAAAACTTTTGTGCTACCATGTGTGTGTGTGTGTGTGTGTGTGTGTGTGTGTGTGTGTTTGCCTACAGAACTATAGCAAGCTGACTCAGCCTCAACAGTAGCAATCGGAAACAGGAGACAAGGACTTGGCTAACAACATAAGCCGGCAGCAAGGTCGGATGCACACACACACACACAGACAAAGACGCGTGCACACGCGCACACACACACACGCACACACACACACACACACACACACACACTTTTTGTCTTTACCTGCCATAATGGAAATAACTGTATATCTTATCCTAAACAGATCAGAGGATTTAATTGTTTCAAAGTGTTTCAAAGTCAGTCAGCAGTTAAAAAAAGAAAGCTGAGCAAAGGATGGATGTGCCAAAGTGTGCGATTAAAACGGCTTGTTGGGGAGGAGGGCTGGAGGAGAGGGAGAAGGAGGAGGAAGGAGGGGGGCATAAATATCGGCCTTTTCTGGACACTTCTGCTTTTCTACTCTGTCACTCTCTTTCACACACACGGCGGACCAGCCCACTTCCTTACCAACCCCATCTCTCACAGCGCTGCCCGGACTTCCCACTGCAATTACTTATAAAAACTTTTCAGGGCCGCCACACGTGGTCAGGTTTTTAAAGAGCTGCGTCCCCCTCCTCACGTGGTGCGGGGGGTATTGAGTCGTCACAGACCCCCTGAATGATCACCGAAAAATAAGGCGGCGTAGACAATAGCTCGTCTTGATGAATTCAATTCTTTCAGGACCCTGTACCGTTGTCCAGGCAGCTCCGGGCAAAACAATCGTTGCTTTGATAGTCCAAGAAACACACACTTGCTCGGTTGCTCTTAGAAACTTCCTTAACTACTTCCGAATTAGGATCTAAAGATAATATACATCTGCCCGGAACTTCTTATTCCTAGAAGTCTTTCGAAAGTCTTCTAACGAGATGTCTCCCGCTGCTTAAGCTGGCGTGAGGCAATAGAGAAGACACATCGGCACGCTCGCTTCTGATGCCAGCAGAAAAAAACCAAAAACAGAAAAAAAAAAAGAAAAAACAATATGACAGCTTGAACTGACCTGGTCTGCGGTGGAAGCGGCAATGGTGTTCGACTCGGACATGATTTGACGCTGTGACCCAGTGGTGCTTCTCTGCTGGCCACTGTATGCTCCTTCATTCACACCTTGCCTTTCAGTTCCGCAGCGAAAGAGGGGGGAGAAAACACAGTATACCCTCCCTTTTGCCCTGGCTTGATTAATGCCTGAATTACTTTCACCTCATTTCATCTGATGGAGCTCTGCTTCCTCTCCGCCTCTCTTGCTCATTCGGCATGGTAGCCCACTCTCTCTCTCCCCCCCC
>NW_024618329.1:0-4277 GCF_008729295.1 Plectropomus leopardus | reverse complement strand
ACATCTTTTGACAACATTTCAAGCATTTCATTGTTAACCACATTTTCATCTCTTACAGAAAATGATTTCATTGGCCCATATTCCTTTTGTTTAAGAGTAAAGGTTTCCCAGTGATAAGCAATGGCCATCTGATGCCTTTTAGCGAGTGATTTGGTTATGTTTTTGAAATTTTTGAAATAATCTTTAAACAACTTGTGTTTCGCTTCAAATCACATTGACCAAACAAACAACAATGGGCCAATTTTCCTAATAGAAGACGGGTAGTGAATCATAAAATGATGCTTAGGTATCAGTTTTCTGTGAGGATACAAGTGCTTAAATAGTTTGTGGTGGTCAACAACCAAATTCTTTAAATACACAGTCATACCCAGAGAGAGAGAAGGTGAAAAAACAATGTTCATTATTTGCAGTAACAGTAGTAACAATTCCCAGTGCCTGTTCCCTGCAGGAATAATGTCACCAAACAAAAGTGGGATGTTTTTCACAAGACATAATGTCTGGATAGAGTTCAACCCGATGCCATTGCCAACACTGTCCAATATGATTTTAGTGGGGCGGTTTTTTCGCTCTAAAAAACCATAGTCAAAGCCATAAATCCTAGAAAGTAAGTCCTGTTCTGATATGAAGTGTTTCATGAGATAATCAAACAGCAATTTTATCTCATACTGAGCAACACCTTCGAGAAGGTCATGCATTATATCAAATGAGTAGTTACTGCAAACATGGAAATACTGTAATGAGTTAAGTGCAGAGTTTCTTTTTAACCCATACAGTGACTTCAACTGAGGATTTTCCTTAAGAGACTGGCAATGCATGTCAAACATATCTTTTCCACGAATAATCACTTTCGGATCATCCTCAGTGTATACCGTTTGACAATCATCTTTCTCAATCAAACAAAGGCGACAGAAATGACGGCTACTGAATGACTCATTAAATCCAAGAATCGAGTGCATCCCTAGATTATCTCCAGTGATCTGTGAGATTGTACCATATACCGGCTCATCAGAAAATGGAAGACTGAGCCCCAAGCTTTCGAGTTGTTTCACATCATTTATCAGTGGTTCAAGTATAACATCAAAACCATACTTCTGCAGGTCTTGTGCATGGAAAAGTGATACTAAATGAATGTTCATCAAAATCGAATTAAACTTTGGAGGTAGATTTCTTACAATGAAATAAATGCAGCCGATTTTGTGAATTCCACGTTTTGAGCCAAGAGGATTTGCTGTTTCGAAATCATCATAGTACAGCTGAATTTGTAATGCATGTCTTTTGGCTGAAAACGGGATGAGTTTTAAAGCAACTTCCATCACAGAAGTCCTGATAAGCATCAGGCTCTGACCTCCACTCTCTTTTCAGGAAAACACAAATCTCTGGATTTCTACACATGAACTTCAAAGATTCCAAAATAGGTACATAAATGAAAGTATCCCGTACAGGTACTTGGTCATAAGTGCCGGATTTCTGATTATGCCTGGTGTCGTATCTCACTCCAAGTGTTATTTCTCTTGGCTCCACAACTCCCCATTTTAAGTTGAAGTATTTATTCCTTTTCCATTCTGTGTTCAGATGAGTGAAAGGGTTTTCTAATTTTTCAAAACATTCATTTATTACAGACATGTTGGTGTCAGTTGTAGATAAAGTAGAGAGAATGGTCTGCTTTGCTTCTGAACGAAGCTCACTGGTTAATTCCTCCAAATCTCCTACAAGTGAAGATACCAAACTGTTTGAGATGCCACTACCCTGGAGTTTGGCCACGATGGATGCACTTATTTGTTTGGATGCAAGTCCTGAAACATTGTTCTCTGGCACATGGGAAGAACTAGACACTGGAAGAACACTAGATGAACTTTGAGGAAGATTTGAGGAATGAGATTGGTCCTCAAAAGCATGTGAAGCTGGATCATTAGAGGAACAAGCAACATCTGAAGTTTGAGTAATTTGCTCAACATTGCTGTGAACAGTATTGAGGTGCTTCCTAAAGCCTGCATATGTTTGAAACTGAAGCCTGCAGCTTGGCTGAAAACAAAGCAACTTATACTTAGGTCCAGGGTAATAACTATGTTCACCTCTTAAATGTGAAATCAACTGTTGACTGCTGGGATAAACTTTCTTACACAAAAAACATGTCAGCATTTTGCTCACAATGCCTTCAAACTTCCTTGCATTTAACTCAGGGTTGTGAGAAGTATTTCCTGGTTAAGGAGTTTGGCTCTCATATCTCGGGCTCTTGGTGATTCCTTCATTTTTCCCATGTCAATGTTATAAACTGTTGTCTGGAGAAAGGTGTAGAAATTCACAAGCACACCATCATAAGACACATTGAACACAAAATGAGCTTTAAAAAGCTCATCAAATGCCCCAAGGGAGCGGTTTGCCCGGCAAGGGATGAGACGCTTGTCCATGCAGATGTAGAAGCTCTCAATGCTGCTCTTCTGACGGCCAACAGCTAGCAGGTATGGCTGCTGGTTCTGCTGACTCCGAAGATGCTCTTCCAAACTGCGGCAAGACTGGGGATTACACAAGGACAATGGACATTAGATACAGGAGTAACTGAGAAAATAGAATTACAGAAGTGAATACAAACATCCTTATGTTTAAGTAAACCCAGACAATTTCTTTCATCCTCTTTGCCACTTTTACACATGATTAAAACAAATATTAAATTACCTTGTGAAAGACAACAAGTTTTTCAACTGCATCAGAGGCGCTGATTTTTGGATTCTTCGGTCCCCCTGGTGGTGGCGGAAGGAGATATAGCAGCAACAACAGGCAGGCCATCTCTTTGTCATAAGCTATGGACAAAGAGACCATAAAGAATGATTAAGACAGAACAAACTAAAACAGGAGAGTATTGTACTGTAACTGCTTATAGCAAAATGTATAGAGCAAAACTCATTTGTTGCCTCATCACTTTCTGATGGACACTCAGCTGACTCCACCAATTGGCGCAGCTCTGCTGTTGACGTGAGCAGCTTGGCCTCTTTGATGACATTAGATCTGAAGACTGGATCCCATTTTTGCAGGAGCCTTGTGGATATCTCATCATTGAACATGAGCGTGAAGTCTTGATTCACCTACAAGTAAGAAAATATACTAGTACTACATTCAGCACAAAATCTGAAGTCATTCTCAGTATAATGCATTTCCTCACTGCATACTTACCAATCCCTTTGTGTCGAGGAACCTTGGGAAGATCGTCAGGATGTCAGTACTTTTGTCAGGGTCATTTATTAGCTTCTGACGATGCTGAAAGGTCTCTCTCATCTTTTGGAGAATTAAGGAGGTGTCTGTTGTATGCTTGAGCAACGAGATTGCTTCATGGCAAGCATCCCCATCAAGCTGCTCTTCAACAATGAAGGATCTCTGGAAACCTGGGCCCCCTAAAGAAAAGCACACACACTTTCAAGAAAATAAGCCCTATTTGCTGATCAGATAGGTAAATGAAAACAGAATAATATAATTAGGTACAAGAAAATGTTAATGAGAACCGTATCTACTTTTTGGACAGTTAATTTCTTACCTCTGCCTGGAGAAAGGCCAGTGAGTGTCATGGACCTGCTGTTTCTCCTCCTTATCTGCTGCCAGTACTTTTCCACTCACCCTCCCTCTGCTCTGCTCTACCTGATAACCACGCCCACTGCTGCAGCCTGCTCTCCCCTCAGCTGCAGCTCATCTCCTATCAGTGCAGTATTTAAGACACTCCAGTTCACTCACTCATTGCCAGATTGTTCCTCTGCACTATGCATGTCTTTCCAGCGTTTCTCTATCAGATCTCCCGTTGCCGACTCTGCCTGTTCCTGACCTGCTCTCCTCGCCTGACTCCCCATGAACCTACCTGCTCTTTGTCCTCGACCACGTGTTCAGTTTCAGCGTTCCGGAAATCTGACAGCTCTACTGGTAAAGACTCCTTCGCTCGGCTAAGACGCTCCTTCTGCCTGATCCCTGTCGGTGCTGTTACATCCGCGGACGGACTTCCTGGTTACCGAACCCCTGCCTGTCCCAGACCATCCCTCTGCTCGATCCCAGTCGGCGTTCCAGCACGTGGAGACGGCTCGTGGAGCTACAGGGTTTCCTCCTCGCCAGCCACTGTGGGTACAAGCTTTGTTTCTTCGCTTCGTGTGATACCCAGAGACTTTGCTAGGGCTTCCTGCCCGAAGAACGAACTCTTTGCCTGTAAGCTGAGCATTAACTGTGTTGGTTTAAATAAAAGTTATTACCAACTGAACGAGCGTGTTGGCGTACTGCATCTGGGTCCTACAACCACCCGTTAC
>NW_024618328.1:0-3540 GCF_008729295.1 Plectropomus leopardus | reverse complement strand
TCTGTAGAGGGGAACCAGCGATGCTCTGTAGATGGGAACCAGCGATGCTCTGTAGAGGGGAACCAGCGATGCTCTGTAGATGGGAACCAGCGATGTTCTGTAGAGGGGAACCAGCGATGCTCTGTAGATGGGAACCAGCGATGTTCTGTAGAGGGGAACCAGCGATGCTCTGTAGAGGGGAACCAGCGATGCTCTGTGGATGGGAACCAGCGATGCTCTGTAAATGGGAACCAGTGATGTTCTGGGCAGTCTGAATCACCAGCTGTTGAGCTTCCTGTCCTTTCTAGGATTTTAGGGCAAGTGTTCAGGATGACCCTGAATCTGAACCATCCAAACTAAATGAAAAACACTGCAAAAATGGCCTGTCAAATTTAAGGCCAAACACCCTAGATTTAAGCATACTTGCACTTAAAAGAAGCAAATTTGGCTGCCAATGCAGTAAGCAAATTTTGCTTGTTAAGATGTCTTAAAACCAGTAAAACTGTGTGACTCTCATTATAGCCCATAAAATCTTGAAATAAGATCAAAAACACTAATTTCAAGCAATTTATTTAAGCCTAGTTGGACATACTAGTGCTTAAAATAAGGTTTCTATAGACCTGAAGTGGATGTTTCCAGACTTGTCTCCTGTATCTAGTTAAAAATAACTCAGAAAAAGACAAAGATGCTTAACAAGACCAGGCAAGTGATATTTACTTGAATTAGGTCAAATGATCTTTCCTAGTCAGCACTAGATAATCCATTTATACTTAAAACAAGACTAACTAGATTTTTTAATCTAAATATAAGATTATTACACTTGGTTAGATCGGCAGTTTTTGCAGTGAAGTTTGCAGCCGTGGACTCGTCTGTCTCCTCTGAGGTGAGAGCAACATGTTAATCTGCAGTCAGACTGATGTAAAGAGCAGAATATTCACATTAATTAAGAGCAGTTATTTCTGTATTTTCTGGTAAACCCGCAGTGATTAATTCAGGCAGCATCAGCAGCTGATAAGAGGCTGCGTGTCGTACGAGGACTCTCCTCTGAACAGTAATTCCTCCCGGACTCTCCGTTAATGCGCGTCGTGTCACTTCTGCTGGATTCAAAGTATTTACCAATCAGTTAGTAAGACTCTGTGTAAGACCCCCTGAGCCCCGAGCAGGGAGACATCACAGTCTCTAAGCCAGTTAGCAGACAGACAGACAGACAGACAGACAGACAGACCTGAAACAACCTCACAG
Organism: Plectropomus leopardus; assembly: GCF_008729295.1. Classification (NCBI taxonomy): domain Eukaryota; kingdom Metazoa; phylum Chordata; class Actinopteri; order Perciformes; family Serranidae; genus Plectropomus; species Plectropomus leopardus. Next base: position 2,319 of record NW_024618328.1, on the reverse strand, counting down.
CATCACATTTCCTCACTGATGGAAACACTTCAACATGGACACAGACTGGATCTACAGTAATGTCACATCTGTCCTCTGAGTCATTTTAAAGACAATTAATTCATAAATATCACTGAAAACACAGTCAAATGTCTCCTCACTCTGTATGTGGAAACATGTAAACTATAATCGTATGACAGAAATATTGGTGTAAAGAGTTTTCAGGCTCTTGGTGTCTGTATCGCAACCTTCTCTGTGAAATTAGCAAAATTTCCTTCCCAGCACTGAAAACACCAGCTGACCTAAGAACAAATCAATTGGAATATTTGAAATTGTTTAAAAGTATGAGGCTGCAATGCAAGTTTTTTTTAAACTTCCTTTTTTCAGACTTTTTTCCTTTTGACTTTCCATAGAGACCCATCCAAAACATAATATACTTACTTAAAATAATTTTTTAAAAATATCTAAAAAAACATAATTCTAATAATTTTGATAATTATAATAGTTGTTCCCTTAGCTTTTCTTTCTTTTCCCTTGACATTTTTATCAAGCGTATTTGAATTAATTTTCTTAGTTTACTAATTTCTTGAAAATTGTTGCTGATTGCAAACAAAATTGCAGCGTTTTGTTCAAAGTTCAAAGGTTAAATACTTGAGAGGCGTTGGAAAGCATCAGAAGAAAAGCAATGTTGCTCCAGGTTTCAAAGGGTTAACATACAGTGACTCAAAAGGTGCTCTATCAAACGGTTGAGCAGGACGTCAAAGGGTTAAGTCATATTATTTAACATTATTAATGACTATTTATCATTTCTGATGGTCATTTTAAATACTTTGAACGAGTTTCCAGCACAACTTGTTATATTCAGCAGTAAATGATGAGCGCCCCCATCTGGATGCCAGTGGCGTTCGCCCTCGGCGTTCGCCCTCGACCCTCAGCGCTCGGCACAGAGCGCAGCCGCCTCTCCAGTTTGAAGTGGTGACAGTCAGCTGGTCTTCAGGAATAATCCGGCCCTCTCTTTTCCGTGTGCGGTCCCCATCCATCACCGGCAGCCTCTGGGTGCCCGGGCGACATTGTGTTTATGCAACTTAAAGGGCTTTTGTGTGCCCCGCCACGGTGATGTATGGCCCCGCAGCCCAAAACAGATGATGTGTGCAGAGGGAGGATAGCAGAATGGATGAGGGGGCTGCGGCCGGCGGCCAGCTGGCTGCACCTCGCTGGGAGAAGCTGTCAATATTCATGCTCATAACAACAACAAAAGTGGAGTGTTGTGGAGAAACGTGGTCGGCTGAGGCTGCGCTTTAAAGACTCAGAGGCCTCTGCAGCTCCGTGCTGCACAGCAAGAAAATCTGTCAATATTAATGCTGAGAACAAAAAGAGCAGAGTGAAACGGGATTTAATGTCATGTGGGGTTTGTTTGGGGATTTTAAGGTTTTTGGGGATGTTGTGAAACATTCAGAGCGACAGCGCTCACTGCTGAGGCTGATTAGAGAATTACTGCAGGTTCAGGTTTCATTTTTAAAGCAGACGGGTGGAGTCGTAAATGTTGTTCAAAGTAAACTGTCTCATGTGAAAATAGCTGCAGAAAAGAAGCACAAATGCCGACTAACATCTAAATTCACAAGGGGTCATTCATTCGTTCGTTTGTTTAATGATTCCTTTAGTGCTCATTTATCACTGAGCTTCCTGTAAACTTCTGCAGCATGAATGCAACTGAAACTCCGAGTGCACGAATGAAAACCTGCCAGCACCAAGAGCTGGAGCCGACACGATTACATTTTCACCACACAGTTATTGTGGCTGAAAGAGTTCACCATTACCATATTAAAGCTACATCTATTACCACAGAGAGATACAAAAGACCACAAAGAAACACAAAGGAGCTGCAAAGAGACAGAAAATTACGACACCAATTGGATATAAACCCCAAGATAACTAGAAGAGACATGAGACAACTACAAAATGACACAACACAACTAAAAAGAAACACAAAACGCCTACAAAGAGACTCAAAACAGCCACAGACACACAAAACAAATACCAAGAGACACAAAAAGACTACAAAGAAACACCAAAAACTACAAAGAGACACAAAATCACTATATAGAGATACCAGATGACAAAAGAAGACTACAGAGACACAAAGTGACCCAAAAGAGACATAAAATGACAACAGAGACATAAAACAACTATAAAGAGAAACAAAATTACTACAATGAGACACAAAATCACTATAAAGAGATATCGAACGATCAGAAAGGACACAAAATTACATTAGACAGACAACATAAGACAAGACCATCAAATCCTCCTCTCCACACTCTCTGAGCTCGGCATCTCAGG
>NW_024618327.1:0-3399 GCF_008729295.1 Plectropomus leopardus | reverse complement strand
AGAAAGAACATCTTGTCATGCATGTTGCATGAACTGAATCTGATTGCATCTGCAATTACTATTATTATATCTCACTGTACTTTGTGTATTGGTAGAATACTTTCTCAAGAATATTTTTATCATAATGGACTTTAATCTCTTCGATTATTTAGAACTGCTCTGTTGTTAGATTAAAATGTCCTTTTTTAAAAATGTTGCGTAATGTCACATGGTACTTGTATGCCTCACTGCATATTATCTGTTAGTACATTATAGTGCATGGAGTCACTGAGAACCTCCTGATAGGTACTGATAATTTCTAATTGTCCAAAAATTTTAATTGTTCTTTATGTGGACATTTCATTTAAATAACGAAGACTGCTGAACCACTTCAACAAGCTGACCCTGATAAGAACCTGAGAGAGGCTGACTTCTCTTACAGGAAATTATTATATTTATTTTAATTTGAGAACTTGTTCTTCTGAATGAACAGACTACTGTTTAAATACTTTTATGTGTATCTCAAACTTTCTTTTTGAGGAAGAAAAAACATTTCCTAGGGAAAAGTGAAATTGGAAACACTTTCATCATTAATGTATGTTATATGTGTACGATTTACTAGTATGTACATCTGTGTATCACTTTCTGATGATATGTAATGAAATGATGTAGAATAATTTGTTATCAGTGATCATTTTTGATACTGATTGTCCTCTGTGTGGACATTTTGTCAAAATGAACTTGATCTCATAATTGTAATCTGTGATTACTCAACATTGATCTGTTGTAGGATCAATGTGTGTGATTGATCCTTTTGTCTTAAAGGTGGTCTTATTAACCTGCTTCTGTCTAAGAATGCTGTGAAACGTTCTTCTTTTTCTATTAAGAAAATGACTCAACTTAACGGGGTAGTAACCTACTTGTATCACTTTGTGATTATCTCAGTGTGATCTGTTCTGTGGTCAGTTTTTATTTTTCACTTTTGTTGTAAAATGAAGATTATGTCGATTTTTCATGATGTTTTATATTGGTGTTGATTGTTCTGCTGTTTGTGTCTTTTGTAAAGACGACTGATCATCTGCTCATTGTGAGTACAGCGTGCCTTGAAAATGTTACAGTGATTGTTGCTGTGATGTATCATCACATTTGAGAATTTCATACTTTATCACTGATTTTGTTTGAATAAACAAAAACAATCTAATCAGCTGCGTCTGTGTTCATGTCGTTTTTGTTGATGTGTGTGTGTTGATGTGTGAGCTACATTGTGGTGATGCAGATTCCAGAAAAACCCAGGGGTTAAATAACACACAGCTGCATCTGTCCATCAAGTACACATGGATATGTAAATTTAAATACAAGCCAAGTATATCTGTCGTTTGATGAACTGACGTATTAAATGCAGTGGCACCTCATAAGTCACAAAACCAAATGTGTAGGTGTGTGCCTATGATTATGTTTTAAAAACAAAATCCTTGCCGTGTTACAATTTTGGTGCAGTTGTCAGTTCAATGTGTTAAAATGTGAAACATTTAAAATCAATTGCTCTCTCCAACCAGAGCCTGCAAATGTCAGGTAGCGTGTGATGTGATAGATTTTCAGACATATTGTTCCTGAAGTGAAAGCAGTGAAAGGGCTGAGTGTGGGAAACCAGAGGAAACTCAATCACAGAGCCGCAGTGGGACAACAGATTGTGACCTCTGTCCTAAAGAGATGGAGGTTAAGAGGGATTATGGTGGTATTACAGTAATAAATTGCTTGTTTGTTTACAATCATGCTCATAAAGCTGATCCAGTGTGAAAACACTGAAAGCTGATCAAGTGAAACAGAGTGTTTTAACATCTTGAAATAACAGATCACAAAATGTTAGTATGTTATATGTTAGATGAAACTGTAAACCAAAGTTTCACATGAAGACAACAGTAAATTACTGAGACTTAGGACAACGACTAATTAAAACTGGTGATTTTTCAGTGTAAATGTCAGACAGAGTGGTTATTTGATTCTGGGCAACATCCATTTTACTATTTTATCTCAGTGTTTGTTTTGTATTGTAAACTTTGGATCTTCCAAAAACAACTCTGTTTACAGTACAGGCAAGTACATTTATAACAAGGGTTGCAACAGTTTGAGATTTTCACGGTACGATAACCAGCTCAGAAAATATCACAGTTTCATGGTTTCCTGGTATCATGGTGTACCACAATTATTAATAGAAACAGTTACCTTGACCCCAAAAAGAAATTAAAAGTTTATTTTTTTTTGAATAAATATTTTATTACAATCATTTAAACTTAAATCATTTTTTTTATGGCAGTATGTCCAAAAGGTCTCTCTTTTGAAAATAATAATAATCTTGCACCTTTTCAATACCGTAGATAAGCAAATGTATACAGTATGATAACTGTCAGTTTCAATACCACAGTATACCTTGAAACTATTATAGCGCTGCAACCCCATTTATGACGAATATGAAAGCTTTATTAAAGTTATGATTAACATCCTGATTATAAAAAAAACAATAAAACTAAACAAAAATGTCCTCTGTTTGGGCCAAAGACAGTCCTGTTGTCACGTGGCACTTACAGTGGAATTATGTCAGTGGACGGAGTGTGGGAAAGCTCTGGAGTACTGAGTCACAGTTAAGGATGATTAGCAGTCGACTCGTGTCCAGAGGGATTTTGCACACTTCAACAAACATCTGCCTAAACCCCCCCACACTCATATGAAGAACTGAGCTTTTCATCACCCTTGCAAAACTGTACTTTAACTTAATATTTAAATTTACTTCAGTTATACAATGAAAGTTAGAATTCAGCATGATTGCTGACACTTCATGTATTTTTTTTTTTGTTGTATTATAAATTTGTATGAAACCTTGGAGGCAGCCATGAGTGTAGTTTCCTCCAGATGGTTGGTGACGTCAGGCTCTGTCTCCATTACACATGACCAGCAGCCGTCACAAAAGCTTCTTCAGAAGTCTTTTTGTTGCGCACTGACCACACAATGCTTAGAGTGTGGGAATCTGAGACCAACCCTCTACTCACAGCAGCCACAAGACAGAGGACACACCTGCTACATCTGGACACCAGGACAACTTTGTCCCAGTTTAAAACATGATTTTAAACTGATTTAGAACATGATTTTTAGTGTTTGCAGCAGTAAAATTCTGTTCTGAAAAAGACTTTAGTAAAATACATAATGACAAGATAATTGGCACAGACGTTGCATGTGTAAACTGAGACGAATATAGTTAAATTAAAGGGTAAATATCATGAGCGTGTGCTCAGTCAAAGTCATTGATCCCAGCATCAGGCAGCAGACCTGCTCTCTCTACAGGGTCACCACTTTCCCAGATTCACACAGAGCTCTGAGTCTCTCTCCATCACCCCCCCAGTCCTCCACCTGTTCCCCTGAGATCTA